>NC_048445.1:7159537-7266400 GCF_004353265.1 Vitis riparia
TTATCTTCATCCTATTCTGCTTTGTCTCTACTTTATCCTCTGTTTCTCTTCCTAAGAGCACTAGTGCGGCACTTTCTCATCCTGGGTGGTGACAGGCAATGGTTGATGAAATGGCTGCTCTGCACTCCAATGGCACATGAGATCTTGTTTATTTACCTCCTGGTAAATCTACAGTTGGATGTCGTTGGGTCTACGCTGTTAAAGTTGGTCCTGATGGTCAGGTTGATCGCCTTAAGGCCCGCTTGGTTGCTAAAGGTTATACTCAGATTTATGGTTGTGACTAGGGTGATACCTTCTCTCCTGTTGCCAAGATTGCTTCTGTTCGCTTATTTCTCTCCATGGCAGCTATGTGTCATTGGCCTCTTTATCAGTTGGATATTAAGAATGTTTTCCTTCATGGTGAACTTCTCGAGGAAGTGTATATGGAGCAACCACCTGGTTTTGTTGCTCAAGGGGAGTCTGGTTTAGTGTGCAAATTACGCCACTCTCTATATGGCTTGAAACAGTCTCCTCGGGCATGATTTGGGCGTTTTAGTTCAGTTGTTCAAGAATTTGGAATGCTTTAGAGTGAAGCGGATCATTCAGTTTTCTATCATCATAACTCTTCGAACTAGTGCATCTATTTGGTAGTTTATGTGGATGACATTGTCATTACAGCCAGCGATTAGGAGGGTATCCAAAGACTAAAGCACCACTTTTTCAACCACTTTCAAACCAAAGACTTGGGCAAACTCAAGTACTTTCTGGGACTTGAAATAGTTCAATCCAGTTCAGGTGTGGTTATGTCACAAAGGAAGTATGCCTTAAACATCTTGGAAGAAACAGGTATGTTATGATGTAAACCTGTTGACACTCCTATGGATCCAAATGACAAACTTGTACCAAGACAAGGGGAGCCTCTAAGAGATCCTGGGAGATATCGACGACTTGTAGGCAAACTGAACTACCTCACCATCACTCGGCCAGGCATCTCTTTTTTCCTGTGAGTGTGGTTAGTCAATTTCTACAATCACCATGTGACAACCATTGGGATGTTGTGATCCACATTCTTCGATATATTAAAGGAACACCAGGCCAAAGTATGTTGTATGAAGACAGGGACCATACCCAAATTGTTGGTTACACAGATGCAGACTGGGCTGGTTCACCCCCAGATAGGCGTTCCACCTCAGGGTACTGTGTTTTTATTGGAGGTAACTTAATATCCTAGAAGAGTAAAAAACAAGATGTAGTAGCCAGATCAAGCGCTGAAGCTGAGTATCGAGCTATGACTTTGGCAACATGTGAACTCATATGGTTGAGGCAACTCTTTCAGGAATTGAGATTTGGAAAAGATGAACAGATAAAGCTAGTCTGTGACAATCAGGTTGCATTACATATTGCATCCAATCCAGTCTTTCATGAAAGGACCAAGCATATTGAAGTTAACTGTTACTTCATTTGAGAGAAGATCGCATCAGGGTGTGTTGCTACAAGTTTTGTTAATTCAAATGATCAACTAGCAGACATCTTCACTAAATCTCTCAGAGGTCCTAGAATTAAATACATTTGTAACAAGCTTGGTGCATATGACATATATGCTCCAGCTTGAGGGGGAGTGTTGAATATAATGTATTTATAGTGTACAATCTTTCTTTCCTTTCTTAATATAGGTCACATATATGGTAGTTAGTTCAACCTAGCCTTGTATATATATTACTCTATTGTAAGAAGTTAATATATGAATGAGAATTAAGGTTTTCTCTCTCTCTCTTTCAACATACATAACACACCATTACAAAGAAGGGTGCAATTTACAATGTCCCAATTTTTATTCCCAACCTTCCACACTTTTTATTCATGAAAATTGTCTTCCATTTCACAAGATGCAACTTGCTCAACTCTAGATGGTTTCCCAATAGGAAAAGGGATAACAGACTCATATGTTAGGAGAAACAATGAAAAAAGGATTTTTAAGAAAAATAATGACCTTATGAGCACCGCCACACAATTAAATAAATAGGCATCAATTAAGGTTTGACAAGGAAAGCAAGCCAAAGTTCTACAATCATTTTAAATTTCTGAAAAGGTTTTGATAAAATGAAAAGGAGTCACTTAAACAAACAAGAAGGTCAACAATTAGTGATTCTTTGAATCTAAAGGTGCCTAGAAGGACAAGAGAAAGACTCTTTGATAGACTAGTCTCCCTATCAAAGTTCCTCTAAGAACTCAGCACTACATTCATTTCCAATCGTAAATGATGTAGAAAAATAGCTCATATTATTCTTTGACTTCCGACAATTAACGTCAAATTTTCTTCCTAATTTAAACATAAAATTTTTGGGCAATGAAGGATAGGATCAGAATTAAGAAAATAAAGATTATTCTTTAGTGTGTTTTCATGTATATTACAACCGATTTCTAAGAGTTCTTTTTTTTTTTTTTGGGATAAGAAAAAAAAAAGTAGTATTTTTTTTTTCTAGGATTTCTAGGAGTTCTAGTTGGATATATTTTTTCTTATATATTTTGTATCTACTCATATGGTAAAGTATCAGAAAAAGTCTTCCTCAATAAAATCGTTTATTCTAGTTTCTCCATGGTTGCACACATGGTATCAAATTCGATTCCTTACTATTTTTTTTTTCTATTCTCCTCTGTTTTTCATCTTTAAAAAAAAAAAAAAAAAAAAATTCATCAAGTGTTTTTTTTTCCAGCCATACTCGTCGTTGCCCATTCATATTAGCTCCACTCATGTTTTTTTTATTTTCATATTGCAATATTGTTTTTGCCTTGTTTCACTTTTTTTTTTCTGATCGTTTTCTTTTTCTCTTCTATTGAGGAGTATTATAGCCTAATTCAATCCTATTTTTGTAGAAGAGAGACAAATTTTAGATATGAACCTTATAGCAAATGAAGTAATCAATTCTTTGTAGAAGAATGGTACTAATGGTGTCATTAATAAGTTAGATGTTAGAAAAGCTTATGACCATGTCAATTGGGCTTTCTTGTTAGCAATTATAGAAAAAAAAGGCTTTTGGCCAAAAATGGATTACATGGATACATTGGTGTATTTCCACAACAAAGTTTTCAATGCTAGTAAATGAAACTCCTTCAAGTTTCTTTTAGAGTTCAAGACGGTTGAGACAAGGGGACCATTTTTCCCTTTTTTTGTTTGTCCTGGCCATGGAGGTGTTGAGTTGGTTGTTGGAGAGGACAAGGGAGGAGGGCTCCTTGTTAGGCTTTCGAGTAGGGTGAGGGGGTGGAAAGAGGAGGGAAGGGTAGAGAGGGGATGGAAGTCTCTCATCTTTTGTTTCCAAATAATACTGTGGTCTTTTTTTAAGATTCACAAGATCAATTATTTCATCTAAGTCGGTTGCTCATGTGATTTGAGGATTTATTAGGGCTTAAAATTAATCTTGAAAAAAATTAATTGATCCCAATTGGGGGGGGGTTATAGATGTAGAGGTTTTGGCAATAGAATTGGGCTACCAGGTGGGGAAAATTCTTTCTTTTTACTTAGGATTGCCTCTGGGAGCCTCTTGCAAGTCTAAAACAGTTTGGAACAAAGTGGAGAAGAAGTTTTGTAGAAGACTTTCGAAGTGGAAAAGACAATACATCTCAAGGGCAGGGAGTACTTACTTTGATTAGAAGTACTTTGTCAAGCTTGTCAATCTACTTCATGTCCTTTTTTGTAATCCCTAGAAAGGTAAGATTGAGATTAGAAAAAATTCAAAGGACTTTCTTTAGAGATGTAGGAATTTGGAAAAGAAGCTTCACTTGGTTAGTTGGTCTACTATTTGTAAGGATAAAAGAAATAAGGGATTGGGTAGTAGAAGAGTCTCTTTGCTAATTCAAGCCCTCTTTGGAAAGTGGTGTTGTGAATAAACCTAAAGGGGAAGTTTTATGGAAGCAAATTATAGAGGGGTAGAATGGGAAGGAAGGAGCAGGTTAGCACCCTTGTGAAGTGAGAGGTAGTTGTGGGGTTTGTGTTTGGAAAGCTATAAGGAATGGATGGGATCTATTCTTTAGAAAAACCTCGTTTGAAGTGGGTGATGGCAAAAAGATTAAGTTTTGGACGGATAAATGGTGTGCAAAGGAGCCCTTGTGTAACTTCTTTCCCTCTTTGTATGCTTTAGCCTCGTCAAAGAAAGCTTGGGTGGCGGATTTGTTGAAAGACTTTGGAGAAGGGACTTTGGTCTCCGCTATTCACAAAGCATGTTAATGATTGGGAAATGGAAGTTGTTGAAAAAAATATTCCATTGTTGCAAACAAAGAGGATTGTAAGGGAAGTTAATGACAAGATGATATGGAAAGAAGCAAAAAAAAAAAAAAGGATTGTTTTCAATCAAATCTTTCTATACAACCTTAAAGGTGGAAAGGGCGGTCCTTTTGCAAAAGAACATTATTTGGAACCCATGGGTCCAATCTAAGGTGAGTTTTTTTGGCATGAGAAGCAAGTTGAGGAAAAGTTTTGACCTTAGACAATCTTTAGAAGAGAGGGCAATCAGTAATGAATAGATACTTTTTGAGCAAATAGGAGGGAGAGTCCATTGATCATATTCTTCTTCACTGCTCCAAAGTAAGGATTCTTTGGCACCTTTTGTTCTCCCTTTTCAATGTAGATTGCGTGATCTCTTCCTCGATCAAAGATATCCTTTTAAGTTGGTATGGCTCCTTTGTAGGGAAGAAAAGGAAAAAGGTGTGGAAAGCCTCCCCCTTCGCATATTTTGGACAATCTGGAGGGAACATAATCAAAGAGCTTTTGAGGATAAGGAACAAACGATCAAGAGTTAAAACTTGCGTTCCTTTGTAACCTTTCTGCTTAGGTTAGCTTATATATAAGAGAAGGTTCAATGTCTTTGTTTGATTTTGTAGAGTAGGTTGGGTTTCCTTGAGTTTCTTAAGGGTTTTTTGTGTACTTTTTAGAGGCCTTCCTTTTGGTGCTCTTTGTATACGTCTTGTGTACTCCGGTGTATCTTTTTCTATTTTTAATCTATACATTTCTATATTTACCTTTAAAATAAATAATAATAATAATAATAATTAAATAAATAAATAAATAAAACAAATGAATTTGGATGCAAATCAGTATAGCACCTCAACACATGGCATTGATTAGGATGACAACAAGGTAGGTATTTTCAAGGATCCACCCACAATGTTCTTCTACATTGACCAACCTTTCCCAGCCCAATTATTAATAAAATAAAATAAAATTTAGTCTAATTTAATTTTTTTCATCTTTTCCCCTTTTGAGCAAGTATAAAATGAAAATGTAAGTTTACTTCCCATAAAAATAAATAAAAGATACAAATCTATTATTGAGGACACTTAGCCCTTAGCCATGATTGGTGCATCCTTTGTAAGAGAAGTAATTAGACGGTTGATCATCTCTTCTTACATTATTCAATTACTTTGGGATTGTGGCATAGAATTTTCTCACAACGAGGATGGCGTGGGTTCAGCTAGACAGTATTCTTGATATGATGGTGATTTTTTTCAAGTGTCTTGGAAACTATATCAGAGGCAAGACTCTTTGGAGGCTCGTGTGTTTGTTTTTGTTATGGATTGTTTGGAGAAAGAAGAACGCTAGGATTTTTTAGGACACTTGGAAGACGCTAGAGATGATGTGGGATGTATTTCATTTCTTTGTTTCTTTTTGGGCTTACTGTACAAACATTTTTAAACTCTATCCTTTGAGTGTAATTCAGCTTAGTTGCTTTTTGATTTGCACACCTTAGGGTAGGGTTTATAGGGCCAAGAGTTGTTACACTTGTATAGACTTTTTGTTCATTTTGTTTAGTCCCTTGTATTGAGGAGGTTTACTTAGTTCTTTTTTATTAGGTCTATATTTCATGAGGAGGATTTCTCATCCTTCTCATGTTTTATTTATTCTTAATTAATACATATGTTTGTCTCTAATAAAAAAAAATACAAATCTATGGATAACTTAATTTATTTATTTAAAAGTTTGGAGAAAAAAAAAAAACTTTTAACCATTAAAAAGATTAATGGGGCGAAGGCCCAATGTGAGTATGGAAATTCCTGTACCTCACTGCCCTAATTTGAGTTTGGGATGATGATGATGAAAACATCTTAAATAATCAGCCAGGGACATGATAGGAGGCCCCACCCCAAATCTGCCCCCATTAACATCCTTTTGCATCAAAGTTGTTGCCCCAACCATTATCCTACAAGCCATAATTTTAATCACAAGCTGCAACAGAGAATTTATCTCTCAAGGAAACCTTCACAACCATTTGTAAATGCAAGCCTTAACTCAAGATTACATAGCCTAGTCCCAAACCATCCTCTTTCTTAGGATGAGACGGAAGTTCTCAATTAGCTAAACAGTATCTATTGGAGAAAGACATCACTGAAAGCAATATGCAATACACCTCCCTAGGAACATAAAGGGTTCAAGATAAAAATACCTCAAAAAGGCGCTACCTAAAAGCGGATGGCAGAAGAATGGTGAGAGCAGGAAAACAAATAAGCTAGGTGATGTACCAAACAAACAAGATGCACTCATATGATACAATTAAACTCAGCTGAAGAGTGCATTATCCTGCTTATTCGGATCACTTGCACAAATTATGTTCCATAATAATCCCACTTATTTGGATCACCTAGACAATTCTATTCCACTAACCCACTATCTGGATCAACATGTCCAATCAAATCATAACCTTTAATAAACACTAACAAAAGTAAAGAAACATACAAGCACTTAGGAGGGAGGGGAAAAAGATAGTGTGATAAGGACAAATACCAAGTCCACTCCAATTTTTACCTTTAGCTCCTTGCAGATATCCAAAATTCTAGTCATGTTGTTTGGATCAATGATGTGAACATCTACAAATCCCCGCAGTACAAGATCAGGATTAACATGCCAGAGGTGAAGAATCATACCATTTCCCATGGAATTCCCAACAATCAAGGGGAAAGCAATGGAAGACACTTCATATTGGAGGACATTATATGCAGTCTGCAGAAACCAATGCAAAATTTATCAATCAACAGGTATTACATGGAGAAATAATAGGAAACCATATAACAAAAATGCACATAACAAAAAGAACATTACATTAATATGCGCAAGTCCAAGAAGCAGGATTTCAGGATAGTGTTTTAGAGGATACTCAAGCATTGATTGGACAGAACTACCATGACCTCTTTCAGCCAGTTGACACAACACACTCAAAAGGTCAAGACATAACCATGCATGATTTGCATGCCCAAGTTGGAATTTATGGCCATACACAGCATCAACATATGCCTGCAAGAATAATTGGCTAGTCACACCATCAACCAGACAATCCATAATGAAGAACTGAACACAAAAAGTATCATACCAGTTGTCTTGCAGAATGTGCAAACGTAAATATTTCTGGTGGTGCTGATACAGCATATTTAAGAAAAGATAGCTGGCCTTGAACATTCTTCCAAACAGATCCACAAATAGCATGCAGTGGAAATTGATCCTGCATAACTCAGTTTAACAGCTTCAGACTAACATGGAAGAAACTCCTAAGTTCACTTTCCAATCTCAATAAAATGTACTTAGCAAGCTTTGTAACTTTTCACATTCATGTTATAAAACATACCGGACATGCATGTCTATAAGCAGCCATCAAAAAAGAGAATGCATCATAATTTGGCACATAGAATCCTTCGTGGTCTAGCTTTTCAATAACACCTATCCAGTTGGTCCCTGGAGCCTGTATTCAAAATAAATACTTAGGAACAAACAATTCACTTTTCCTTGCAAAATTACAACAAGATGATTGTAAAATAGAACTAACAAGTTGCTTCACTGAATCTATGAGGATTTCAATATTCCAGGAGCTCAATAAGGGCAGCTCGGACAAACTGTTGCTACCAAGGGCCGAGAGGGATTCAACAAATGTGTTCTGATTGTCCCCGAGACCAGCTTGGGTGCGTGCAACTGTGCCGAGTAATCTAGAAATGGTGGCTTCAGTCAGTGGTAAGAAAAGGCATAAAATCTCTTTGCACTGCAAAGCATTAACAGTGCATCCATAACCCAGTTCCATCATAATGTTGTCCACATTTCTTTCCTTCTCCATTTCTGCTAGAATAGCATCAAAATCATTTTCCCTGCTTTCACAGAACAAATCCAAATCTCTGCAGCAAATTAGACAAGTAGTCAAACAAAATAAATAACTGAACAAAAAAGGCTCATAATCAATTGCAAAGCTATTTTGAGAAGAAAAAGGTTTTTTTTTCTATTTTTGATAACATAATTAGTACCCCAATAAGTTTGCCTTGCGCAATTCATCTGAAAGCAATGGAGCTAAAACAAAGGAGGCACCCCTTTCCAAATGAACTAAGGATAACATCTGTATAAAGGAATCTAAAAGCGGGTAAAGGCCCTCAGCCTGATGGAGGTACATAATGATATTCTTGAATTTGCTCAACAGATTTCATGGGAACAGGATTGGCACACAATTCCTCAATCTGAGCCATGCAGAAATTCTTCCCTGGAAAGCAAACAAAATTTAGTTTCGAGATTGGAATAAGCAGCAACATAAAAGAAGCTAGTAATGCAAGGAAAACTAAAAAGTAAAAAAGGTGTTGATATAGCAACCTGCACTCATTGAAAAGCTGCAACTTACCACACGTTCTGAATTCAAGATGTTCAGAATCCAAAAGAGCCAGACCAATGCAATTTTTTTCACAAGCTGAAAAGTGTAGGGTATTAGAGAGATTTTCAAGAAATCTTTCACTGATTGCTGTACTTCTTAGTGACTGGCAAAATATCGTGCAGAAATTCGGTCTATCAAAGATGTACTTGAATAATGAAGCACAAATTGCTTCCACCTGTGTATTCTTCAACTCTGCCCTACTCAGATAATCTAAGCAGGTTTCAAGTAGTAACACACTACCTTCAATTCCATAATCAACAAACTGCCAAAAAGAGATAAGAACATCACCAAGCAATCTGATGAAACAACATGGTGAAAACTTAATAAAGTCATAGTCCGTCTATTTGAGATTGATCAAGGAAATTTTGTTTTCCCTCATGCATTAAATCATAAATTCCAAAAATTTATTGTTCATATAGATGTGACTAGATATTTAATATATCAACTATTATTAATAAATACTTTATTGAGTCCCAAGCATGAGCAGGTCACGCCACCTAAAACAATAGGATTGATTTATCTAGTTTATATGCTTCAAATCCAGAAATTAAGTTGAAAAAACTCGCAGCAAACAAGGGCATTGGAAAGGGAGAACATTTAAATATCCAGTTTGATAACATTTTCCTTTTCAGATGTAAAGAGCCTTAATGGATGCATAACCCAAAGGCAGCTCTTCCTGATAACCCCATAAGAACAGTAATGGTTGCGAAGGTAGAATTCAATCCCAGCTCCCAGAGGCAACTGCTTAGAGACTCTACCTCTCTACCGCATGACACTCTGGCATCCTTAATGCCCACATAGATTATCATCTGGCCAGATGATAACTTCAATAACTCCTAGAGGCTTCATTTAAACCCTGACTAACTCCTTCATTTCTCTATTGTTCGCTGGCCCACATGAACCACTGTTACATCGCCAATTTTATTGTGATTTAATCAAATTCAAGCACTATACTAATCTACACTCCCCAATTCTACCAGCACAAACATAACAATTTCAAGACGGCAAACCACCTACAATTCTATCAATCGAGTCGAATCTGACCAAATGGACAACCAAAATCCAGAAACCTCGATCCATCAACAAAATTAATAAATAATAAAACACCAAAAAAAAAAAAAAACAAAATTCTAGGGTTGTGAAACAACTAATTATGATTTACAAGCAATGATTAAAAAATCGTACCTCACGGAGCTCTCGAAAACATGGTCAGCGTTTTCTTCGTTCAAGCTCTGAAGCAAGAACCGAATCTGGTTCGCGAAGGCGGCAGAGGAATGCGTCATCGCAAAAGCGACAGAGCAAGTGCTAGGGTTTGTAGAGATAGAGTGAGTGTGTTTAAATAGAAAATGTGATTCGATGGGCTTGAAGATTGGGACAGAGAATCGCTAAAAAAAGTGAGTTTCAAGCACTAGCCATGTGTATCTACATATCAGGTTCCAGACGAGCGTTTCTATATGGGGATTTCCTGAGACACGTACGGCTTATTTGATATGGACATCTCACGTGTGTGATTTTTATTCTGAAAAAAAAAAAAAAAAAAAAAAAATCTCTTAGGGCCCACTCTATGATTTGGTGGTTTACGTTTCTAGTTGAACTCCAATTCCAGCTCAAAAAATGTTAATAGTGTTTAAATGATTTAATCTAAAATATTAATTCAAAACAATGAAAATTTTAATTTCGTGGCAAAATATCTTCATCTGTTCAATCTGAGGGCCCTTTAGATATTATGGTATAAAATCTAATTTATTTTATACTTAGAAAAAAAAAAAGTAATGATAATTAAAGAGGTGCCACCTTGTACGCTTGAAATCCATGTCATGGAATTTAGTTCCGAGATTTGTGTTGTTGAAATCTTCATGTCATTCTTTTCGCCTTTTTTTTGCTCAACAACCAAATCTAAACCATCTCCTTCAAAGCTTTATTGTTAGCAAAAAAATATTTGAGATAAGTTCAAAACTAATTCCATTATCTTTTATACATTTGTTTTTAATCCACACATCAATATTATATTTGTATCATATGAACCTATTTTAAGGTCTTATGATTATGTAAATCTTGGCAAAAAAATATAGTAAAAATAATTTTAAAAAAAAGTCAATGAATAATTTAGAAATGCTCTAAAAGTGAAAATTATTCGAAAAGTGGAAAACAAAATTAAAAAATAAAAAAAAAAAAAAAAGTTCCATGATGTCCAAACTTATAAGGTTGAACATCAAAAGTATGTTCAAAATTATAGAAAAGTGGAAAACAAAAATTTTTTTAAAAAAAAAAGTTTCATGATGTCCAAACTTATAAGGTTGAACATCAAAAGTATGTCCAAAATTATAGTTCCTTAGACTGTCCCATCCAACAACCTCGTATGCATGAAACTTTATTTTCTTAATCTCAAGAAATACAAAAAGAAATGCAATATATATATATGTTGTAAAAAATTACATCAATGCACATGATTATTCATTTATTCATGGATTTAATACATTTTACTCCTTCAACTTATCTCGTGTTTTGCATATGCTCTAAAGGTGTAATGTGCAAAACACGGGATAGGTCGAGTGGGTAAAGTGTATCAAAACCTTTATCTATTATTGAAAAACATAAATTTCTTTAAATTTTTTATTACATATATGAATAAAATAGAAAATAATAAAAGAAGGACTAAGAAGAGGAGATCCATGTATATTCACTTTAATTGTACTTCGATTATTTCATCAAATGTCCTTTTTCGTCTTAGAAAAGTTATTTTTTTTGGTGGATATATAGAGATATACCCATAGAAAGTAAGAATTGTTCTAATTAATATAAATAATTTTTTTGAATGTAAATATAAATAATTTTTGAAGCATCATATAAAAAATAATTCATTGATTTTTAATATATTAAATTTTTTTTTTTAGGTTTTATCTAATTCCTAAAAGTTTTGAGGGAAAATGCAAATAAAAGAAAGTCAAGAGAAAAAATATAACGAAAATTAAAATAATTTAAAGTTGATTTATTCATTTTATATATTACTTCAAAATAACTTTACTTATTTTAACAATGTGATGTAACAATTAAATGATTTAAAAATGTATAAATGTCTAAATAGTTTTAATTATATTTTGTTTTTATTTCGTATTCAAAT
Organism: Vitis riparia; assembly: GCF_004353265.1. Taxonomy (NCBI): domain Eukaryota; kingdom Viridiplantae; phylum Streptophyta; class Magnoliopsida; order Vitales; family Vitaceae; genus Vitis; species Vitis riparia. Next base: position 7,171,304 of record NC_048445.1, read on the forward strand.
ATTAAAAAAATAAAATAAAATATTTTTCTTAACAATTTTTTTCCTTAATGTTGTCTAAACCATGCATAACTTTGCTTTTCTTTTATTATATATATATATATATATATATATATATATATATATATATATATATATATATATATATATATATTCATTCACTTAAATTTTTCTAAAGACCTAATTTTTATAAGGGAACTCTTTCAAATGTTATGAAGTGTTTTCAATCCCTCGTAAAATAACTTTTCAACAAGCTATTAATCAAATCATTTCTAAATCGGATTTTTATATGATATTTTATAATTGCAAAGTAAATTTATTATTATTATTGAGTAATTTAAAAAAAAATAGCAACTAATATTGCTATATGAAATAAAACATGTTTTAGAATTTTTAAACAAAAATAAAATAAAATTAATCACATATTTTACAAGTATTTTCATCCTTCTCTTATCCCAATTTTATAATTATTTAATAGTCGAAATAAAGTATAAATTGTTGTAAATGAAGTGGTGAATGACCACATTGATGGTTATTTATGAACTCCATTTACTCATCTTTAAGACGAGTAATGAGAGTTCACATGGTGAAACCTATAAAAGGCTTCTTACACCCCATGTAATGAGCATCCAGAGAAAAAAAAAGGGAGAATTATGTTTTAGGGGTAGATGGACCCCCAAATTAACAAAAGGTCCATGTAACTCTTCAAATTGAGCCCAAGACTCAATGAAAGTATGGAAATTGAGTTGAAGGATATTATCCTTCAGTATTTTCGAAAATGCCCTTTGTTGATTTTGAGAAAAAAAATTAATATTTTTTATTTAATTTAATATTTTTAAAATATACTTTTATGTAATTTAATTTTTTTAAAATACTTTTATTTAATTTAATATTTTTTTTAAATACTTTTATTTAATTTAATATTTAAAAAAATTATTTAATTTAATATTTTTAAAAAATAGTTTTATTTAATTTAATATTTTTGAAAAAAAAATTAATTTAATATTTTTGAAAACCACTTTTATTTAATTTAGTATTTTTGAAAAAAAATTGTTGAAAAAAAAATTATTTAACTATTTAAAAAAATTATTTAATTTAATATTTTTTTAAATAGTTTTATTTAATTTAATATTTTTGAAAAAAAATTATTTAATTTAATATTTTTGAAAAAAAAATTAATTTAATATTTTTGAAAACCACTTTTATTTAATTTAGTATTTTTGAAAAAAAATTATTGAAAAAAAATTATTTAACTATTTAAAAAAAATTATTTAATTTAATATTTTTGAAAAAAAAATTAATTTAATATTTTTGAAAACCACTTTTATTTAATTTAGTATTTTTGAAAAAAAATTATTGAAAAAAATTATTTAACTATTTAAAAAAATTATTTAATTTAATATTTTTTTAAATAGTTTTATTTAATTTAGTATTTTTGAAAAAAAATTATTGAAAAAAATTTATTTAACTTAATTTTATAAAATATTTTATATGTGTTCTTAAAGGGTATATTTGTCTGTTACTATTTCATATCCTTCAACTCAATTTGAAGAGTTATACGGACCTTTTGTTAATTTGGGGTCCCATCTACCCCTAAAACATAATTCTCCCAAAAAAAAAAACTTTCACTCTTCCTCTCATTCTCTCTCTTATTCTCTCTTTCTTTCATTCTCTCAACACTTCTCTTTTTTTTATTTATTTCTCCTCTTTATATATACTATTAAAATAATATATAGTTATCTCTACTTTTATTTGAGTCACATTTATTATCGTTTTACAACACGTTATCAGCACGAATTGCTTTGAAGGTAATTCTCATATCTTAAACTTGAAGTTATTTATATAAAATAAAATTTTACATATTTATATTATTGTTGATTTGTTTTGTTAAAAGTTATAAACAAATTATTTAATTTTTTTTATAATCAAAGTTATACCAATGCTATCAATTTATTATAATTGATTCTAATAATATTGTTTTATCATATAGATAAAGTTATTTGACAATGTCGAATCTCACAAAACTCGAATTTGTGGCACTTGACATTTTGGGAAATAACTATCTATCTTGGATCCTTGATGCTGAAATGCATCTTGATGCAATGAACATATGAGCTACGATCAAAGAAGAAAATCAAGCACCCCTGCAGGATTGCGCAAAAGCACTAATTTTCCTTCGTCGTCACCTCCATGAAGGTTTAAAAAATGAGTATCTTACGATAAATGACCCTTTTACTCTATGGAGTAATTTGAAAGAAAGATATGACCACCATAAAACTGTGATTCTCCCAAAAGCTCGATATGATTGGATTCACCTGAGGTTGCAGGATTTTAAATCTATTAGTGAATATAACTCCACACTTTTCAAAATCAGCTTTCAATTAAAACTATGTGGAGAAAAAAAAAAATCACAGAATAAGACATGTTAGAGAAAACTTTTTACTACATTTCATGCTTCGAATATGTTCCTGCAGCAGCAATATCGAGAGCATAGATTTAAAAAATATTCTGAATTAATATCATGTCTTCTTGTTGCTGAACAGAATAATGAGTTTTTGATGAGAAATCACAAGTCTCGTCCAACTAGATCTGAAGCATTCCCTGAAGTGAATACAATATCGTCCCCCAAACTCGTGGACATGGACGAGGACGAGAACGTGGTCGTGGTCATGGAAGAAATCCCCGATACCATGGTTTTTATAGTAATAATTCATCAAATTCTCAGAAAATGAAAGTCTCATTGCACCACCAAAAGTGGAACAATACTCAGGCAAAATAAAAAAAATAAGAAGTGTTTACAAGATAAACCTCCAAGAACCATGAGAATAATTGTTATAGATGTGGTATGAAGGGATATTGGTCGCGTACCTATCGTATGCCCAAACATTTGGTCGATCTTTACCAAGCATCAATAAAAGCAAAAGGAAAATAGATAGAGATGAACTTTACCGATGGTGATGGATTGGACAACCTACTATGATATTGATTTCTTTGGAGGTCCTAGTGAAAAAACAAATCATTTAATAAACGATGAGAAGATTAACATTGATTAATGTTACTTTATATATCAAATAATATATTATTATATCCTATATTTACATCTAATTTTCTTTTGTTATTTAAATTATGTCTTTTTAGTTATATCTGAAATCCATGCGTTATTTGGTCTCAAGATGAATGAGGATAATGTAATCTCGTAGACTGTGCAACCACGCACACAATTCTTTGAGATAAAAGATATTTCCTCGAATTGACATTAATAAAAGCTAATGTAAGTACCATATATGGTACTACAAACTTAGTTGAAGACTTTGGAAGAGCAAACATAACGCTACCAAATGGAACAAGATTCCATATAAATGATGCTTTATATTCTAGCAAATCCATAAGAAATTTGCTCAGTTTTAAAGATATCCGCAGAAATGGATATCATATTAAAACTATGAACGAAGATAATATAGAATATCTTTACATTACTTCCATTATATATGGTCAGAAGCTTATAATGGAAAAACTCTCAGCTTTTTTCTTTGGATTGTATCATACAACTATAAAGTTTATTGAATCATATGTTGTCGTGAACCAGAAGTTCAACGACCCAAAAGTTTTTATCCTTTGGCATGACAGGCTAGGTCACCCAGGGTCTTCAATGATGCGTCGAATAATCGAACACTCACATGGGCATCCACTAAAGAACCAAAATATTCTTTCGCCCAATGAATACTCATGTGCTGCCTGTTCACAAGGTAAATTGATAGTCAAACCACCTTTTACTAAAGTCATATATGAGTCACCAGTCTTTTTAGAAAGAATACACGAGGACATATGTGGGTCTATCCATCCACCATGTGGACCATTCCGTTATTTTATGATCTTAATAGATGTTTCTACTAGGTGGTCACATGTTGTCTCATTTCTACACGTAACGTTGCCTTTGATAGACTCCTTGCACAAATAATTAGATTACGAGTACAATTTCTAGATTATCCAATTAAGACAATACGTCTTGATAATGTTGAAGAATTTACTTCTCAAACATTCATTGACTATTGCATGTCAGTAGGAATAAATATTGAGCATCATGTTACTCATACTCATACCCAAAATGGTTTAGCAGAATCCTTCATCAAACGTCTCCAATTAATAGCTCGACCATTACTAATAAAAACCAAATTACCTACTTCTGTCTGGGGACATGCTATTATGCATGTTGCAGCTTTAGTCCGTATTCAACCTACAACTTACCATGAATACTCTCATTCACAACTTGTGTTTGGAAAACAACCAAATATCTCTCACTTACGAATCTTTGGTTGTGTAGTATATGTACCAATTGTACCTACACAACGCACTAAAATGGGTCCCAAACGAAGATTTGGGATTTATAGGTTTTGATTCTCCATCTATCATAAGATATCTTGAACCTTTGACAGATGATGTTTTTACAGTTCGCTTTGTGGATTGTCATTTTAATGAAAGTATTTTCCCGTCATTATGGGGAGAAAAGTCGATTCCTGAAGAACGACGAGAAATTAGTTGGAAGACATCTACTATGTCCCATCTTGATCCTCGTACAAATCAATGTGAACTAGAAGGTCAAATGATCATTCATTTATAAAATCTTGCAAATCAACTACCAGATGCATTAATTGATACAAAGAAAGTGACAAAGTCACATATCCTAGTTGCAAATACTCCAACACGGATTTATGTCCCTGTAAGACAGTTAACAAATGAATATAATATAAACCCGATGCGTGGTAAACCTGTCGGCTCAAATGATGTAACTCCTCGGAAGAGGATAACCCAATAAAAACTTGGCACTTTATAAGAGACCATCAAAACGATTGATTAGTTTAAAATTGATAAGTTTATAGCCCTAGAAGAGGTACAAGTAAAGCAGAAAGCCCCTGAAGAGACACATATTGAACAAGAAACCCTTAAAAAGGCATATATTGAACGAGAAGCCCTTAAAGAGGCATATGTACTTGAAAATTGTGAAATCTCAATAAGTTATGTACACACGGGAGAAAAATGGGATTGAAATAATATTGTTATTGTGAAACCAAAGTTTGGTTAATCTTGATTTTGATAATAACAAAACAAGGTTTAGAACTAATGATCATATTTCAAGTGTGATTAGGCAAGACAACTTCCAAAGTGGCAATCCAAAGACAAATCAAACCAAGGAGAAATCATGAAGAAGAAAACCACCTCAAAGAAAAGAGTTTTTCAAGACCAAAGCTTCTTAGGATCTCTTTGTAAGGTTGTTGGTGCACTAGGACTTTCATGCATTTCATTATTTATTTATGCACCAAAATCATCCAAGAGTAATATTATTTTAAATATCTTAAGAATTGGATGATTTCATGTTTTCAACTAAAACCTTGTGTTAAATGATTTTCAAACTTGTGTTAAAAGGTTTTAAGTTGAAAAAGGTTGAGTGTTGAGCCAAAAAAATGGCTCAACCGGTTCAACCGGTCGACCGATTGTGCTCGTCCGGTCGAGGATCGGTTGAGGGAGGCAAAAAACTTTCTCTCTCTTGTAGTGGCCTTCTCTTCCCGGTCAAGGTTGAACCTCAACCGGTTGAGGTCCGGTCAAGGTCCGATCGAGGTTCGGTCGAGGTCCGGTTGAGGCCCAACGGTCACTTACCCTAACGGCTAGTCAACCGGTCGACCCCTAGCTCAACTAATCGAACCCCCAACGGCTAGTATGACTTTTTTCTTCTATAAAAAGGCTTCAAACTTCATTGTTTCATAAGCAAAACCTTCCCAAATCATTTTTGATTATATTTGAGCCTTGGAAGAGTATTTTTGAGTGCACCATTATTCCAAAACTTGCATATCTTTAGTGCACCATCCAATCCTAATTTCTCTTGTATCATTTAAGCTTAAAGTTTTATTACTAGGATTTTGAGAGATCATTTTATTTGTAAACCTTTGAAAGGAAGTTTCTCAAGTGTGAGGTATCACTTGAGGGGTTGTTCAAGAGTGGGATATCTCTTGAAAAAGTATAAAGGGTGCTTGGAGCCAAAAGTCCAAGAGGGTGAATTGGAACCATAATCCAATTGTAAAGAGATTGGAAGCTTGGTTGAAGCTTCAAGATAGTGGAACCCTCACTCGGTTAGGAGGTTGAGGAGAGTGGACGTAGGCAAGGAAGTGTCGAACCACTATAAACTCTCGTGTTTGCACTCTCTCTTCCCTAACTCTTTTAAATTATATGCAATTGTGTTTATTTTGTTTATTATGCAAAACATATAATTGTCTCTTATTTTTGCATAGTTTAAATTTGTGAAAAAGAGATCATCACCCTATTTACCCCCCCCCCCCCCCCCCCCTCCCCCCCCTCTAGGGTGATTACCATAGTTTGGATTAGCCTCAAATTCCTAGCAGTTATTAACAATATTTTCTTTTTCCAAGTGGCCTCCGATATCATAAGAAATGATGAAGATTCCAAACCACGAAATGTGGAAGAATGCCGACATAGAAATGATTGGCCAAAATGGAAAGAATCTATACAAGCAAAGCTAAACTCATTAACAAAACGAAAAGTTTTTGGACTTGTAGTCCAAATACCTGAAGATGTAAAGCCTATTGGGTACAAATGGGTATTTTTACAAAAGTGAAAATGAGAATAATGAGATCATAAGATATAAAACACGTTTAGTAGCACAAGGTTTCTTGTAGAGACCTGGTATTGACTACGAACAAACATATTTTCCCATCATGGATGCAATCACATTTCGTTTCTTAATTAATTTGACAGTCTCAGAAGGACTGGATATGCGTCTCATGAATGTTATTACAACATATTTATACGGATCCATGGATAATGATATATACATGAAAATTCCTAAAGGATTTAAATTGTCTGAAGCAAATAGTACAAAGCCTTGTAGCATGTACTCAATCAAGTTACAACAATTTTTGTATGAATTAAAACAATTTAGACGCATGTGGTACAATCGCCTTAGCGAATACTTACTAAAAGAGGGTATGTGAATAACCCTATATGGCCATGCATATTCATTAAGAAATCAAAAACCAGATTTGCATTATTGCAGTGTATGTTGATGACTTAAATTTTGTTGGAATTCCTGAGAGCTCACAAGAACAACAAATTACTTGAAAAAGGAAATTGAGATGAAAGATTTTGGAAAAACAAAATTTTGTCTCGCCCTGCAGATCGAGTATTTTCCAAATAGAGTTTTAGTATATCAATCAGCATACGTTAAGAAAGTTTTGAATCGTTTTTACATGGATAAAACACATTCTTAAGTTCTCCAATAGTTGTCGGATCACTTGATGTAAAAAATTACCCATTTTGTCCTTACGAAAAAATGAATAATTACTTGGTCCTGAAATACCATATCTTAGTACTATTGGTGCACTTATATATCGTGCCAATTGTACACGTCTAAACATTGCTTTTTCTGTCAATTTATTAGCAAGATACAGTTCTACTCCAACTCGAAGACATTGGAATGGTATCAAATATGTATTGCGTTATCTTTGCGGAACTACTGACATGAGTCTATTTTACTTAAGGGAATCAAAACAACAATTGCTTGGATATGCAGATGTAGGATATCTTTCAATCCACATAAAGGTAGGTCACAAACATGATATGTGTTTAATTGCAATGGTACTGCTATTTCATGGAGATCCGTCAAATAGACAATGGTAGTCACATCATCAAATCATTTAGAAATACTGATATTCATGAAGCAGGCCGTGAATGTATATGGCTAGGATCTATGATCCAACATATTCGGGACTCACGTGGACTCTCCTCTATCAAAGGTGACCCGACAATATTATTTGAAGATAATATTGCATGCATTGCACAAATAAATAAGGTTATATTAAAGGAGATAGAACTAAACACATTTCACCAAAATTCTTTTATATACATGAACTTCAAAAGAGTTGTGAAATTGATGTGCAACAAATACGCTCAAGTGATAATCTAGCAGATTTATTCACAAAATCATTGTCACCTCAACATTCAAGAAGTTAATATACATGATTGGAATGCATCAACTCAAGGATATTGACATGAGGGGGAGTATGCTTGTAAAAGAGTGTTATTGTATTGTATTCTTTTTTCCTTCATTCAGGTTTTGTCCTATTGGGTTTTACTGACAAGGTTTTTAATGAGGCAGTTCTAACATACCAAGAAAATAATATTGTACTATTTTTCCTTCTCTAGGTTTTTTATGTAGGGTTTTTAATAATAAGGTTTTAATGAGACATATTCTTTTAATATGGTGATCATCAAAGGGGGAGTGTTGTAAATGAAGTGGTGAATGACCACATTGATGGTTATTTATGAACTCGATTTACTCATCTTTAAGATGAGTAATGGGAGTTCATATGGTGAAGCCTATAAAAAACTTTTTACACCCCTTGTAAGGAGCATCAAGAGAAAAAAAGCTTTCACTCTTCCTCTCATTCTTTTTTTTTTTATTTTTTATTTTTTATTTTTTTCATTCTTTCAACACTTCTTTTCTTTCTCCCCTTTATATATACTATTAAAGTAATATACAGTGATATCTACTTTTATTTCATTCGGATTTATTATTGTTTAACAACATAAATAAAGGGAGAAGGAAGAACACTCTATTCTCAATTATCCTCGTTATTTTTCGCGAACAGGTTTTCCTTAAAACTGTTTTCAGAAACGGATCCAAAAGCAAGGGTTTTAAACTTTGGACCTTCTCCTCCAATGGCGACAACAGTAGCAGAATGCGAATCAAAACCATCACCTGGAGATTATCCTCCCGACGAAAACCAAAATCCCTAGAAGAAGTAGCCTCGTCATGGATCGAATACGGGGTCAATCAAGCTCAGCTCTTGCACAAAACCCTAGACGACACTGTCAATTCATTCATTGAAGCCTCTGGATCTCGCTTCTCTCAAATTCTGTCCACTTCTTCTGCTCATCTCCAACAAACCATTGTAAGTTTTGAAATGTGTTGCCGAGAAAACAGAGGGAAAGAATGTAAGAAAAACGGAGATAAAATTGGAAACTCGATTAAACTAGGCAAAATAGTTATTATTTGTTATTATTATTACTGTTTTGGTTTCACCAGATCATAGGCAAGAAATTTCAAATTTTTTATTTCTTTCACTTTCCTACCCTTTCTCGGCAACCATATGGAGAATTTCTAATGTTCTGCCAAGTGGTTGGATTCGAACCTGTTGATGGAGGAATAGAAGTGAAAAGAGCGCAAAAATTTTGAGTCTGGTTTCTGTTCTCTTTATCTTCATATATATGTATATTGGCAACCAAATGGAGCTTTTTTTATAGGTAATTTCATGTTTCCATTGGGACTTGAACCTGGAACCTCCCACAAACCCTCCCCAAAAATGGAGCTTTTTCTTATACATATGACTTTTTTTTTATTCACTTGCTCTTTGTATTAAAATGTGAATGCAGGAATCTCTGAAGATGTTAAATCTGAATATGATGTCTACGAGGATCTTGCTGTTGGAAAGATTAAAGGTCTGTTCCAAGTTCATGCTTGCTTGGAAAATAATTGGTTTTTTTTCTTTTTGAGATTTTAAGTTATAGTGTTTATAGATGCGTATACTTCAAATACTCATTATCATATTTTGTTGCAGAGGGTATTCTCGTTGCAGCATCAAATCCATTGATTACATCCGGGGTGTGTGTTGGTTTGGGATGTTTGCTGCTAAAAAGTGTGTTTCTTTAACCTATTAATCTTTATCTCAAATTAACCATATAAAACTGTTTGAAGCTTGATCCTATTGCTACCTATAATAGATGACAATTAATATCGTTGTTAATATATCTTTGTCAAAATTAAGAGATCCTTTTTTGTTAGTGTTCAAGATTGTTTTCTCTATTCTTGCTCATTGGCATTGTATATTAATTTCACTCAACCATATTAATAATTCTTGCGAGGCTCTTAGTCTTGGATCGGCTGGAAACAGGTTGGGTGGGGATAGAAGGTTGCAGTTTCAACTGAATGGATGGAAAAAAGTCACCTATCAAAACATTGTTAATAAGTTTCGTAATATTGTTGTAATGGGATTAGTCTCAGTACATCGTTGTCAGGAGTTTGATTTCTGTACCGAGTATCTAGAATGCCTTCTTTTTGATAAATAGGTTTATATTTTCATGTCAAGATGCAACATATATTCCTGGAAACATTACAAAATAGTCTATTCTGAATGGTTTGATGTCATATTAGACATCAATTTGTTCCTCCTGCTATAATGTATTTATTATCTGCAGGGCCAAGGCATTTCTTATACTATAACACCTTGCGGCTTCTTGTCAGTGAAGAGGTGGGTGTGTATAAATATAAGTGCAGTTTTCAGTTTTTTTCACACTATAGATTATCTGAAAGAATTCCTTGTTTTAAATGCTGTTTATGGTCTAGCTAAGCTAAAAGTAGAAATACATGGGTTTATTTGCTTTTTATGAATGTGAGTCATTCACATGGCCACATGTGAAAATCTGAAATGTTATTGAAGCAGGGGTTTATGTCATGCTTCTACATCCTTGTTTTCATGGTGAAGAGGTAAAAAATATGTTGTTGTGAACTTGCTAATGGCAGTTTTGCATTTTTTGCCCAATGTTTGTAAAAATTGTTTAAATTTCATTTGTTTCAACCCAAAAAAAAAAAAAAAAAAAACTGAGAAAATAAAATAAATTTCAAATCTAAAGAGATTTTTATTTGCTGAAGCCAGATGAAGAGACATGATTAATTTTCCAAGCTCCATGGTAGTATGTGCATTGAGATAATTGGAGGCTTATTTGATTTTTAAAAATTTTTATTTTATGGGTTGGAGTGTGGGGTTTCAATAATACACGAAATATTCCTTGAATGCCTATGGAAGATGACATGCCATTTTTTGGTACTTATTTTCATTGGAAAATATTCTTTATTTGTTCCTGGCACCAACAATAGTGATCTGCATTTATCACTTGATTGATTTTTTTATGCTTATATGAGTTATACCTTAAGAACTCAAGAAGTATCATGCTGGAACTCAAGAAGCATGTTGTACTTTAGGCGTGTTTTAGGCGCTCTTAATACAATTGCTTTTACCTATCAAAAAAGAAGCATGTTGGCCATCTTCTCACTACACTGGTCAGATTTTGAATTTTAATTGACAATAGCTTCATAGGTCTTCCTTTCTTGGTGCAGTCCATGGTTGCCAGAGCTGATGCTAAAGTGAATGAGTTGCGGAAATCAATTGACCTTCTGAAGGCTGAAAGTGAGAAATTGGAGGTGACCCATTTACTTTGTGTCAGTTGAATTGGTGATGAACAATCCTTACATCAGTTCTCAATTCAATGCTTTTATATCGTATTATGTGTTGGTTCTTTTTTACTTCTTTTGTGTTCTAGAGAACTGTTCTTTTTTCACTTCTCAGTGTGGAGAGAGAGAGTCTGTAGGTGGGGAGGGTGTGTGTGTTGTATCATGCATCAGTTTGTTTTACTTATGTGTCTGTGTGCATATGTCTGGAGACAGGTCTGTTCCTTTACACTGCTCAATATATACAGAGGTTGACTCAATCACTTCTCAGTGTGTGTGGTAGAGAAAGTGTGTTCTATCATGCATGGTTTCCTTCTTCCGTGTGTGTGCAGAGAGTTGATGCTTTCTAACTACGAGAGTTTTCGATTGTGTGTGTGTCTAGAGAGAGGTCGTGTATTAGTTCCTTCTCTCCTTTTGCTCTGTGTTGACAACTGGGTTCCTTTTTCACTGTGAGAGAGACAGAGAGAAAAAAAAAGGTTTTTTTTTTTTTTGGTTGGGGGGGGGGGTTTGTTTGGTTGTTTGGTTTGAGGTTGAATGAACAAAGGTTTGGCAGACTCATAGAAATATGTTGTATGATCAGTGTTGGGAAAAAAGGGAGAGGGAGGGAGAGAGAGAGAGAGAGGAAGGAAGACCCTCCCAAATGAAGGATTAAAATTCAGGGCAGGAAAATGAAAGAATAAATTAATTAGAAAGAAGAACTTGCTTTCACAATTGCAAATCCCATTCAATAATTCTTCCATTTGCAACATAACATAAATTTGTACAGCCAAGCTGGGTGCACTTCATTTATGAGAGTTACCCAAATCATTATTGACATTTGTAAAACATGATCTCATTAAAAAAATAAAAAATTAAAAATTAAAATCAACATTGTGAGAAAGTTGTTATACAAAGTTGACACTCTGATAGCTGTCTTATTTAGCAGAATGGTTAGCTATTAATTTTTTCTTTTCAACTTTCATGAGATCGAGAAAGAATTTCTTCCGGTCATAATGAGATTAAAAAACAAAATACCCCATAGGCTGTACCTTGAGTTGACTAAGCCTGAATTTGTTCATAAGTAACCAAGTTGTTCCCATTGTAATGTATATAGAGATTAGCGAGCAAGAGCTATCTCATGATCATGGAGGGTGTCTCTGATGCCATGTTGAAAGGAGAATGAATAAAAGGAAAATGGGAAGAGTTGCTTTTTTTAGTCAACCTGCATTGAATGGGACTGTTTGCTGAAGTTGGCTATCATTATTTAGCAGTCAACCAAAAAATAAAAAGTGAAGAATCCTTTACAAAAGCTCCCTTGATGTGACAATGGAAAGATAGATTTGCAGAAAATCTAATCCATAAGAAACTCATATGTTACACTACATACCTGACCATGCAGCTAGGCCTTTGGCCTAATGCTTGTTGTGCTATGATTTCTCAGTTAAACCAGTGCCTGCTCTTAAGTCAATGTATCAGTTCCTAAACAATAAGTTACTGTAATGCAACTGATAAATATATAATTATTGTTTCCAGAAGAGGGCATTACAAGCTGAAGATGAGATGAAACGAGGGAGGACAAAGCTCAGGTAGATGAAAGCTATGAAGAGAGTGTGCCTTTCATGTCATCCTGAACTAGGCTGATTTGTCATTCGAAACTTTTTTCTTTTCTGTTACAGACAAGCTGGGAATCAGATTCAAAGTGTCATTCGCTCAGCTTATAAGATTGAAAGACAAGCAAGGGGTATGCAAAATTTCCTTCCCTCTTTCTCACACACAAACACATACACAAGACTGAAAATGTGGATATGAGATATCTATATCTTATCTTGAAAGTGTTCTATGTTGTGTCAGGCTTGAAAGATATTCTTGGAGAACTTCCAAGTAGAGAAGCATCTCGATTCCGATCACAGGTAAATTTCTTGGTTATCAACACTCATTTCTTCTGCCTTAGTTGAAGTTGGAAGTAGTGGACCATTCATGTGGTTTTTATTCATTTCCACTGGCAGCAATTATGAGTTTTTTCAGGAATCCTAGGATTAGGTCAAGAGTCATTATAAAACTGTTCTGATTAGACTTGAAGATTTGATACTTTGGATATTATTATTATTATTATTTAAGTTTTTGGTGTTTACTCCTTGTCAAATTTGAATTGAATAATGCCTGTATTTGGTGATATATTTTGCTTATTGCCTTACTGCCTTTTAAGATGTTTGCCTGGTTGTGAGCTTTTGATAAATTTTCTTTTGTTTGCATACTGAGGAAATCGCTTATGTCAAGACACTCTTGCTGGCAGGTTTCCAATCTTGCTTCTGAGGCCAAACGAGAAAGGAGTGCTTTGAACAAGGAGGTCTCAAAAATCAGTAACTATGGGATTTCTGTCTGAGAATTCTTGTGGCTGCCCTCTGGGTGCTCATGCACTGGAGTTCTTTGGTGATAATTACAAGATCTTGCGTCTAAAATGATGGCATCATTTCTTTCAGAAATAAATGCAATCTATATAATAACATTTATTCACCGAATTTTGTTAAATGGTGACACAAGTTTGTTTCAAACTGTACATCCTTTTTTGCTGGGGTGGTATTTGTCCAAACGTTTGGAAGAACCAGTACAATAATGAATAGTTACATCATAGGGATATATAATGACAAAAGTGCCCAAATTTGAGGTAATTTGGTCCGCCATGTTGTAGCCTTACCCTCCCGGAAGTTGACTAAAGAGGTCATCCAGGTTCTTTACTGGCCTTGCAGGTTGCATCTTACAAAGAGCAAATTGGTTCAAATCTTTTCAACATTGAACTGATGAAGGATTTTTGGAGTTTCAAATGATATCAAAGGTGCCTGAGCTCACTCTTGGATTAGGTGAACTTGTTAACAATCTAGATGTTTCAATACCGCCTTATTTTAACGTATTAAGTGTTTATTGATGGTCTTCAATTGTCTTGACTTTTGAATTAGAGCTAAATGGTCCAGTGCCTGTATTGTATGGCCAGAATTTTACACTGACAAAAAAAAGGCTGGAACCCTTAGTGAGTTTGCGATTATGAATGTTGAGTTATTATGTTTGGTTCTGAAAAGTAAATAAGAAAGAAAAATAAAAATACTTTTTATTTTATTTTATGTTTAGTTGTTTTGCAAAAAATATAGAAAAACAAATATAATTAAAATTATTAAGAAGTTTATATATTTTTAAATTATTTAATTTTTACATTAAAGAGTTAAATTAGTATATAAAAATAATTTTTATTTGTTATTCATTTTTTTCCTATTTTCTTTTTCTTATATTTACCCTTAAATTATCTCTAACCTATGTGCCTATTCTTCAGATGGTTTACCTTACCACGTTTATGTTTGGACTCCAAATGAAATAGAAAGAGAATTATCTCAAATATCGACACCTGTCCATTCCAGTAAGAATTTTACTTGAAAGAGTTACTCGGTTGGTGATTGGAGGTCCCAGAAGTAGACTACCCCACCCAAAACCAAACTCGAAAGACCCGCACAGTGGGTCCCAAATCTGAATCCATATCTGGAACTGGACCAATCCCAAAGCCCAAAAAACACAATCCACCATCTGATCCAGAGTCAGGGCCCATTAAATATCAATCAATCTAATATTTACTCACAACCTCATCTTAAGCGAATTGTCCCCAAAAGATGATAAGATCGAATCACAACCGTCGATTTCTCTAAAATCCATAAATGTACACCTCTTAATTTTCCCTGCAAACCTCTCGCCGTTGGCCCTCCTCAGTTTCCATGTGAGCGCCCTTTCTAGAGAGACAAAGAAAAGGGGTAATGTTTGTGTGATGAGAGTGGCCTTCCACGTGACCCTCCCTGCAGATGAGGCTGACCGAATATTCTCTCTCCTCTCTTTCTCTCTCTCTCTCACTGGTAGTTGAAGATTTTAAAGCATCAAAGCAAAGAAAAGAAATTTAATGAAACTTCCTCTGAGAAAATTACAAAGAAAGTGAAGGAAAATGAAATTGAAAAACGCAAAAGAAAAAAAAAAAGGGGGAGACTTTGATAACATCGAACTAGACAGTACTATCTGGTGATCTGGTTATGATGGTGATGATAACACGAGATGTCGACACGTATTGTTGTGACGTCAGCAGACCTCGAAGTCGTGGTGGTGATGGTAGAGCTGTTGTTGTTGTTGTTGCTGTTGCCGGAGGATTTCCTTCTGGCGACGGAGCTCCATCACCTTGCGGTGCGAGTTCGAGTGCTGAGTCAGCACAAACGTTGGACTCGCTGCCGGTCGTACTCCGGAACCAGTCGGCCTGACTTGTAACGCACGCCGCACGCGTTGCATAGTGTTTTTGGACCTAGAGGACCCGTGCGCCACTGTGGCGTTTTCTCCGAAGCGCAGTGCGTGCACTTACGCGCTCCCGTGGGCGACGATGCCGGCGACGAGGACGAGGATCTCTCTCCGCTAATCACAGATGATGACGATGAGCTTTCTTTCTTTACAATACTGTTTTTGTTGCTATTCATCTTTGATTTCCCGATCATCGGAATCTCAGATTCCGGCAACGAAGTCCATACTTTGTTCGTCGACGATGCTCTGGACCGCTTACTACGTGTCCGCCCTGGAAATGATGAGTCAGGCCGGGCCATTACGGTTCCGGCGAGTTCATTCTCCGGAAAATCCGCAAATGAGTCGTCCACGAAGTTCGAAAGCCACTCGAGCTCAGCAACATCATCACTCTACAAACCAAAGAAAAAACCACCAAACCACAACAAAAATCACACAAAATTCCCCCAAAAAAATGAAAGAAAAGAAAAAGGTAGGACATAAGGTCTTGTTTTGAGGGAGTAGCGTAATGCTCACAGGAACACAGAGGTCGTCAGTGAAATCAGCAGAATGAAAAGTATTAGACTGGTCGCGGTTGCCGGAGGCCGCCAAAGAGCGGTTGCCGGAGGCTATCTCCGGCGGAGGGAGATTGCCGGAATCGGTGGTAGTGGAGGAGAAGAGTTCGTCATTAGTAAAGTCGAGTAGGTCATCGATACGAAAAAAGTCGGACGTCTGTAGACCGTACAAGTCCATCCCCAGCAAGTTCTCTCCCCTAGAATAAGAAGAAGAAGAAGAAGAAGCAGAGAAAGTAGCAAAGTAATAGTAGTGGGTAGTAATAGTAGCAGTGGAAGTAGGCGGGGGGCTCCCTCTCTCTAGAGTCTGAGCTCAGCCTGTATAGCTGAGGAGTGATAGAGAGAGGACTGGAGAGAGGGGGTGGGGGTAGGGGCAGAGGAACGCGCAGCGAGTGTGAGCATGCAGTGAGTGAAAGACTAGACTCTCACAATACCTAAATATATAACTCCCATTAATATTAAATATTAAGGTGTAGGTGCATGCAAGTGCATGGTTTGTTTGTTTCATTTATTAATAGACAAATGGCTTGACATGCATTCACTTATCACTTATGTGGCCTCCCCCTCCCCCTCCCCCTCCCCCTCCCCCTCTCCGTTTTCACTTCCCCCTCTTTCTCACCTTTTCCCTTCCCTTTTCCTCCAAATTCAATTTTATTTTACACCCATATTTTAATTTTATTTTTACATGTAACATCCCTTCAAATAAGGAAGAGTTTGTGGTTGCCCTTTTTTTTCCTAATTTCTGAAAAATTAAACAAAACCGAATTGACTGTTTGGTAGAAGAAAAGCGGAATAAAAACCAAATCAAAATCAAAATTGTTTAAATTTGGGGGGTTAGTTTAAAATGTATTTAAATTTTTAATCCAAAATTTAATAAATACATAAAAATTAATTTCATCATAATCTAATAATAATCAATTTCCTTAACCGATTCTAAAAAAAATACATAATAAAAATATAAAAAATTTATTATATGTATAAATAATAAAAAGATTGACGGGTATTCATGTAAAAAATAACTTATTCTTTAAGTTAAAAAATGAAAAATAGTAGTTTTATAAAATTGAGATTATTCCATCCCTTTTAATCTATTAATCCAGTTTTAAAAATAATTTTTCAGGATCATAAATCTCTATTTTTTTTATATGAATTCTAATAATTTATGAAAAATTTTATTTTTTAAATATATATATTCAAACACATAAGTATTTGCGAATAATAAAAATTAATTGAATAATATAAAAATAAAGAAGCCATTTAATTAAAAAATAATTCAGAATTTGCATCTTTGTACAATACTATACATTACTCCTCCTTCAATTTCCCCTTCTATGTCACACCATTGTTTCCTATTATTAGTGTAATCATGAATACATTATATATCGCCAAACCCATTTGCCTAACTTTTTTTTCGTAGTCTCCAATTCTCTCAATTACATCCATGTCCTTTTTTTCTTAGTCTTTTGACTATGCACAACCTTATTTTATTTTATTTATCAATAAAAAGAAAATATTTTTATGAAAATATACACTAATTTTCTCAAAAAAAAAAAAAAAAAAATTGTTTGAAGTTTTTAAATATAAGAAATATTTTCTTAAAATATTTTTAATTGACATTTTCAATGTGAGTTTCTACTTTGAAAATCAGATTTTCAAGTTTCAAAATTTCAAAATAATCATAAATGCATAATATGATAATACCCCCATGTGTGATGATTAAGATTTTTTCTAATTATACACAAACCACCATCATTTCACAGTTGAAAGTTGAAAAGCAGTTGTGAGAATATTCATGATTTCGATTAACATTTTTCAGATCCCACCAAATCACAGGATAAAAAGATGTGGTGGAAAATGATTGAAAATGAACTTTTTCTTTTCCCCTAAAATGATATTAACAAAAATATTTTAAAAATTCTATAAAAGATTATAATGAAAAAAATGAAAAAATAAAAATAAAAATTAGAAAAATAACTATATATTTAACATTTCTCTAAGAAAAAAAAATATACAAACAAACAAAAATTCCAAGCAAGAGATAAAACCCTTCAAATGGTGTTAAAAATTTTGACATATGAGCTACTACCACTTTTTACTTTTTTTTTTGGTACCATAAATGATACAAAATAAAAATATCTTGAATTTGTACACCTATGTTTTAAATATTTTAAAAACTTAAAAAAAAATAAATAATTAAATACATTATTCAAAAAAAAAAAAGGGTAAGTATATAACAAGTTGAATTTTTTTAAGGTTATATTTAATTCCTGAAAAAACTGAAGAAAAATATTGGGATATATTTAGTCCCTGAAAAATTTGAGGAAAAATATAAAATAAAGGAAATAGGGAGGACAAGCAAAAGGAAAAATAAATAAATAAAAAGAAATAAAAATATTTAAAATCAATAAATTATTTTTATATAATATTTCAAACTCATTTAACTTATTTTAACTATTTAATATAAAAATTAAATAATTTTAAAATACATAAGTTTCTTAACTAATTTTAATTATGTTTGATTATATTTAATATTTTTTTATAGTCCAACTTAATCGGAGAAAAATAATTTCCCTTAATATTTTTTTCTTTCATTAGTAATTTTTATTTTTACAATTTTTGAATATTCATTAGGCATACTTACTAAATAATAGTAAAATATAAGTGAATTGTGTGTTGATTTATTATTTTAAATTTCCTTTATTAAATTTGGGAATTAAAAGAATTTTCATCCTTTACCTAGTTAATTTTTGTTATCAAATTTTAAAAATTTTTGAAAATGATTTCAAATAAAAATTGAAAAATAGAAATAATACCAACATTCCTTTATATTTTAGAATCTCTAATTTATTTTTAATCATTAACGTTCCGTAATGTTTTGTCCATTTTCACCTTCTATCCCACCCCTTTTAGCATATTTAAAAAAAAAAATTTATTTTTTATAAAATAAATTAAAAAAATTTATCATATTCATTTCTTTGTGAAATAATATTATTTTGAATATAATTACAATTTAAAGTTAAATATATATACATATATATAAAAGGACAGGAGGGGCAAAGATGATAAGTGGGTATGGGAAATTCTCAACCCTTTCCTACCATGCCCTATTTAATTTAAAAAAATGGATTTAAATAATTATGATACGGTGACCCGTCTCGAACCGACACGTTTTCATGCCTAATATGCATATGATAATTTTATTTTATTTTTTAAGAAAAACGTTCATTTCTTTATTGTTTGCTTTGCTCTAGTTCGAACCTCTTTATATTCATTTTTTTTTTTAATTTCATTTTTATTTTGTCTTTGATTAATGGTGCAAACTTTAGGATTTTCCACAGCTTCATAGATTACAAAACGCAGGCATGTGAAGTATGAAGAAAAAGTAAAATATTGTAATTGAATTAATTTGAATAATGTAAAAGAGAAAAACATCACGAGAGTCCCTCTCTTGATACATTTGACCATGGAGTCATGGACCACCGACACTCTCCCATGGCCTCAGCCCTCCTCCCCTTAATTTACTAGCCTTCACCACCGACAAATTAATGCCTCCCCCTCTCATTTAACCACACCCATATTATTTATCCTTGACTACCAGAGTTTTAAGATTAAGAAATTCGATAATTTCACTTATTAATTTGGTGATCAAAGTCTTATTAATTAATCACAAAGTCAATGATGAAAAAAATAATGAAATTATATGGTATTCTTACTTATTTTATTCTTTGTGTCTAATAGTGTATAAAGCTAATAGAATACTAGACTCGTATCTCTCAAATTCCTAATCTCGATTGTTGAATGTATATAATGAAATATAAATTTTGACGAAGTTACCAAAAAAAAAAGAAAAGGTTATTTGATTAAAAGAGTATATGAAAATCTAATTTTGAAAATTTAATATCCCATCATTTTTTTGCCTTATTTAGATAAAAACGATCTCATTATTTTTTATTGTAAAAATAACATTTTTTTTAAACTTATATATAAATACTTGAAATGACCAATGACATTTATGTAAAAAATAATTTACTTTATTTTTATTTAAAAAAGGACATTATTAGATTCACAATTTAAAGATTATTTTATCATCTTTAACGAAATATTAAAAAAAAAAAAAAACTAAGACACAAATGAATAAGATCAAATATAGATACACTAGAGTATAGCTATGCTTGACTTATGGGTTAAGATATCCCAAAATATAACATTCAGAAATGTATATCTTAAAATATATTTTCTAATAGAATATAATATCCTAAAATATATTTTCTAATGGAATATAATATTCTTAACATTAAATCTAAGTATCCAATGACATATATTATATTATGGTTATATTTAGGTTATGAAATGAATAAAAAAGTAAAATGAAATATATATTATTTTTAAATATTTAAAATAAAATTTATATTACATTATAATATTTTTTATTTTAAAAAATAAAATATTTTTTTAGTTTTTTTTAATCACATATTTAATTTTATAATAAAAAAATTTCTTTTGCAAAATAACTCATATAAAAACCAGATAATTAATAAAAAAATGAATTTATACTATATATTTTAGGTTAGGATTAACACATTTAGTTAAATATAAAATATGATAAAAGATAACTTATTTTATCTCATCGGTTAAATATGGGATATGATACGTTATCCCCTTTCTTATCTATCTTTGTTAAATACAGTCAATCAAATATAATTCAATAGCGATACCTATATATATGGTTTTTTCAATATTATTTACTATTTAAGTACTATTTCTTACATTTTCTTCAACCATGTGTCACATATTTAATAATCGATTTTTTTTATACTATCAACATTATAGAAAATAGATAAATTCATATTTTTTTTCTTAAACGTTAAGTAAGAAGCATATTTTGTTTAATTATTATTTAAAAAATCAAAAAAATTATCTTTAATGATTTAAAAAAAAAAAAATACTAATATATAACTTAATTATAACTACTTCTCCTACTATCTCTTCTACTAATAATGATAAAAAGTCAAAATGTTATTTCAATGAGAAAAAAAATATTTTTTAATTGACTTAAAGTTTACATTAAGTGAAATATATTTTATTATTTATTTTTTATGAAGATAAAATATGCACTAAATGGAAAAGATAAGATAACTTTTTTTGCCATTCCAATGCATTTTTTTTTTCACTTAAATTTTCTATGAACCAAACATAAGGTAATGTTTTACTTTCATTTCTTATAAATGGAAATTTGAAGAAAATGCAAATTATAAAAGAACATTTATAATTTTTTTCTTATTTAATTATTCAAAAATAATTGAATAAAAAATTTGTTAAATATACCCTTTTCACCTTTCTTTTCAACAAAGTTAGTTTATTTTGGTTTTGTTATTATTTACTTTTGAAAATTTGTAGTAAATTAATCTATAATCTAAATTTAATGATTTTTTGTGTTTTTTTTTTTATTTTTGAAGGAGAAATTTATAAAAATTAATCTCAAAATGTTTTAAATATTAAGGCAAAATAAAGTAATAAACACCTCCTAATTCTTAAAGGGGGGGGGGGGGGAGAGAAGTGGTAGGGAAGAAACACGTGGGAGCCACATGGCATGGATGCATCGCCGTTGATTTGCAAACGGCCGTTACTACCGACACGATTACTGGATCCAGCTGGCGAGAAAGGAGAAAAGGATAGCGGCTTAATCGAGATTATTATGACGGCACGTAGCAGAGAAAGCAAGGAAAAGAGTAAGACGGCGATGATGAAGGCCGACTTTATAAGTACATTCCGTACAGTGATATTCCCAAAAGTACGTTATCATTTGATCTGACCTGTACCTCTCCCATTGACATGGACACAAATTTGTTTGCCAGCCTGGACTTGCCAATTCCATGTCAGCATCACCACTGACCTTTTGCTTTTCCCTTCATGTAATCTACCGTACTCAAATCCACTAGATGTCTTGAATTAAAATGTGAACATGAAATATTAATGTGTACTTTTAATTTTATAAAAACTATAAATAATATATTATTAAGTTTATTAAAAAAAATAAAAAAATATCTATATGATTAAATATGAATCATTATAAAAAATATCAAAGCGATCTTTAACTCCAATGTGAAAATTTGTTTGATATCGTAAAAATATTTATCTGTTTATTTTTATAATCTTATAAAAGAGGTATTTATAATATTCATATAAATTTTTTAATTTTATAAACATGTTTTAAAATAAAAAAAATTTATTTGAATTCATAACAAACGTAAAATGCACAAACTTGGGTAATCACGAATTCTCATTTTCATTATTACAAAAAATTTACCACAATTATTGTATTCATTCAAAGTGCAAAACGTATCTTCTCAGCACCTATCTTGGAATAAAGAAAAACAAAAAAAGAGTCTAGAAATAAATTATGTATAGGAAAGGTGAGAAATTTCTAAAGCGTCGATGGGAGAGATCTCGAATCACGTGACATGGTAGGGCAGTGGTGATCCCGAGGACAGAGTGGCACGTGCACATCATGTGCTCATGTATTAAACAAATGTAATCAAATATTTAGTAATGGCTGATTTATTCTATTAAAATACTCCAATCTTTATCAAATAATTTTTTAAAAGTCTTGGTCTGCCCTTATAATATTCATTCTGATATAATGCGAAGGTATGGATCTTAATTATTTTTTTTATATGGTAGTAAATTGAAATTAAAGATTTTTTTAATTATTATTTTAAAATTTATAAAGTTAATTCCACGTAGTATGAGAAGTGGACAATAAATAAGTGTCAATGTCGGTGAGATTTTAAGGAAGAAATGGAGGAGGGACACGTCGGGTAGATTGAATATGGGGAGTGGGGTCCAGCATGCACGAGATAAGATAAAAGGGTAGCCCAAGGCACATGGATTGCGTCAGGAGGCATGCATGGTGGGAGACAGCTCCATCATGCTACAATGTTCCTTCATGTTGCTTCCCTTTCCTTTATCCACGTGTCACCTCTTTATTAGGCAACTCCATTTTCTATTCCTAGCCCCTACCCATTCCTTTTCTTCTCAAAAAAAAAAAAAAAACTCCAAATTCAAAATTCAATTTTACCCAAATTTTTTACCACGGTAAAATAAATAAAACGGAAAATACTTCAAGAAAATAAAAAAGAAAAATATAATTTTTGTTTTTAAAAGTTGAACGCAATAATTAATTAAATATTTATATAATTTAATTTTCTATAAAAAAAATAAAATGTCAGAAAAAATAATAATAATTATCTCGGTTAAGTTTTGATGAAATGAATGTAGTTGGCGTTAGGATGGAAATTGTAAATAAAAGGGAAATGAGCATTAATTTAGGTGGAAAGGCACGTGACACGTGCGTTGCCTCATTATTGTACGGGCTCTCATGTGGCCTCTGACTTTTATCTCATCACTACTCCTTTTCTTAATCTAATAATTGCCCAATAAACAAACTTTCTATTACTAGATTCCCGGAATAATTATGCCTTTCTAATTTTATACACTGTTATGGACTTTTGATTTTATTTATTTATTTATTTTTAATGCAAGAAAGCATTATGTCACCAAAAATCTTTGGAAATCAATTTTTAATATATACCTTTTTTGTTAATAATATTTATAATTGAAACATTTAAAGTTTATAAATAAAAAATATTATATTATATTATTAAATATATTAAAAATATTTTTTTATATTAAATAATCATATATATTATTTTTATTTCATAGAATATATTTTCTCATCTTTTACTCTATAATGTATTTTATCCTATCAATCGAAAATAATCTTAATATAAAGGGTTATAGGGCACTGTTTATATTCTCTATAGTATCTCTCATATCCTTTATAGGATTTGAAATTTTAAAAATCAATTTATGAAAAGCTTAACTTTAAGATAAAACTTCAATAAAAAAGATTTTAATATCTATAAATACTACAAAATAATTAATTTTTTTAAATAAAAACCAAAAAATGAAGTATGATAATATATCTAGATAATATTTTCATTATATTGAATCAATGATGTGTTACATTAGATCGATAATTTTGTTCCATTATTACATTGAATCCGAAAATTTTATGTTTCATGAGACTTGTAGGCGATTTGAAGTTGCTCAAAAGTCAAATTCATTTAAGATACGAAATTGTTAGATGTCTATGACAGATTAAATGAATTATGGAAATTTAGAGAAAATGTAGATCTTAATATTAGGGCATGGTAACACGTTATGGATCTCCACGAGGTACATTTCAATCAATAAATGTCTATAACATTCAACAAAACGGTTAGAAAAATTAAAAGCTTTAAAACCAAGCATTTATATGAACTCTACATGTTCGTGTTTGTGTCAGGGAGCAGTAGGTGAGTTTTAGGCATGATGTTTAGGAAAAATCTTTATGGGGAGTTATTAATTTTTCATACTTCCCCCTTGCAAATTGTAGAAGAAAACTTCATATTAGTTAAATCATTTTAAAATTAAGTGTATTTTATAGTGATTATAGAAATATTTTCTAATATTTTTAATATTTGAAAATTTTTATTTTGGTAGTGACTATAGGAAGCATTTCTAATATTTTTAATATTTGAAATTTTTTATCTTTTAAGTGTTAGAATGGATAAAAACGTTTCTCACAGTCATTATCAAATAGGCTCTAAGAGTGTATTTGGTAGTGATTCTAAAAAGTATTTCTAACTGTGAAATCAAGGTTTGGTTAATCTTGATTGTGATAATAACAAAGTAAGGTTTAGAACTAATTATTATATTTCAAGTGTGATTAGGCGAGACAATTTTCAAAGTGGTAATCACAAAGACAAATCAAATCAAGGAGAAATTATGAAGAAGAAGACCACATCAAAGAGAAGTGTCTTTCAAGACCCAAACTTTATAAAATCTCTTTGTAAAGTTGTTGGTATAATAGGATTTTCATGCATTACATTCTTTACTTATGCACCAAAATCATTTAAGAGTTATTTTGTTTTAAATATTTTAAAATTTGATGATTTCATGTTTTCAACTAAAACTGTGTCAAATATTTTTCAAATTTGTTTAAAAGGTGTTAAGTTGAAAAAGTTGGTTGTTGAGCAAAAAACGGCTCAATTGGTTAAACCGGATGAGGAACTAGTCAACCCCTAGCTCAACCTGTCGAGGGGTGCAAAAATTTTTTTATCTCTCTTTCAGAACGGTTGTTTAACCGATCAAGGTTGAATAGGAATCGGTCGACCCCCACCTTAACTTGTTGAGGTCCGGTCAAGTGGCGATCGAGGTCCAACGATCACATGCCAAGCATTAAATGCTAACGGCTAGTCAATCGATTGATCCCCAGCTCGACGGGTCGAACCTCCAACGACTAGTTTGGTCGTTTTCTTCTATAAAAAGGCTCAAATTTTCATTGTTTCATGAGTTTAACCTTCCTAAATCTTTCTTGAATATATTTGAGCATTGAGAGAATATTTTTTAGTGTACCATTGTTCTAAAACTTGCATATCATTAGTGTATCATTCAATCATAATTTTCTTGTATCATTTGAGCCTGAAGTTTTGTACTAAGATTTTGTGAAATCATTTGTAAATCTTTGAGAAGAAAAGTTTAAGTATGAGGCATTACTTAGGGATTCTCAAGTGAGGAGTATCACTTAAGGGGTTGTTCACGAGTAGGGTATCTCTTCAGAAATGTAAAGGATACTTGGAGCCAAAAGTCCAAGAAGGTGGATTGGAACCATAATCCAATTGTATTGCTTGAAGGCTTGGTTTAGAAGCCTTGAAATAGTGGAACCTCAAGTTTGGGATTGAAGCTAAAGGAGAGTAGATGTAGGTCGGGTTGTGCCGAACCACTATAAAATCTTGTGTTTGCATTATCTCTTCCTTACTCTTTTACTTTATATGCAATTGTCTTTATATTATTTTATTATATACTTGCATATACTTGTCTCTTACATTCAAACTTTTTTAATTTATAAAAAGAGACCATCACCCTTTTCACCCCCTCTCTGTGGTGATTATCTTAGGTTGGATTAGCCTAATTTTTCTAATACTAACTTTTGTAATACTTAAAAATTTTTATATTTCAAGTATTATAAAAGTTAAAAACACTTTCTAAAAGTTTTATTTTTATAACACTAACTAGAGTGTGTTTGATAGTGATTTTAGAAAAAATTTCTAGTATTTCTAACACTTCAATGATAAAATTTTTCAAGTGTTAAAAAAGTTAGAAACGCTTTCTAAAATAACTGCCAAACGAGTTGACAATAATTTTAGGGAGTGTTTTTATTTTTTAAGTATTAAAAAGAATATAAATATTTTTTATAAAATCATTGTCCAATGCACTCTAAGAGTACACTTGACATTGATTTTAGGAAGTATTTTTAATAGATAAAAATTTTTAAGTGTTAAAAATATTAGAAACACTTTTAAGAATCACTACTAAACACACTCTAAATATTTGACATAAAATAAATGGTAAAAATGTCAAAAAAATAAAATTTAGAGTTTGTTTGATAGTAATTTTAGGAAAATTTTTTTTTAGCATAAAAAGTGTTTTTGAAAAAACATTAAGTGTTTGACAAAATTTATAAAACATTTTTTAAATTATGTTGCTCGGAAGCATGGACAACAGCAGAATTTAGCACTACAATCTGTTGGTTGCATTGCTTTGATCCCTATTCTTTGTTTTATGTTGTGACTACCAACCTTTCCTTTCTTGGATGATTGGCTGTCCTTGGTTTTGCTAATGAGAGTAATTAGCCAAATTGCTGATAATATGTTTTGACTATCTTCCCTATTAATTCTGGTAGCTGTATGGTTATTTTGATGTCTGGTTTTCCTTTTTACCAATTTCCTAAAAGTGGAAGAATAAATAAACATTAGGAGAGGCTCTAACTAGAGAAATGTAGTTAATCATCGCTCTAATACCATGTTAAATTACCAACTTACTTGAAAACTTAAGCTGTGAGGATATGGACCCACAATGTATAACAAACTAGCAATCTTTAAGTAAATATAAAGTGTGAAGTACTGCTGTGAAATGTGCCTTGTTCAAAAATGATGAATCCCTAAATATGTTGTTTTGTACTTTTTCATGGATTGAATTTAGATATGTTTTGCATAAGTTCGTTCATCTTATCCATTTTATGGCTGTTTGGTGTTTGATTGTCTGATATTATTTTTCCTTTCAATAAATTCAGTTACAAAGGTTATTTCTTGTCTTTGTCACATATGAGTCCCTGCATTTGTATTATGTCAGGAGATAGCACCCTTGTCCCAAGGTTTCTTAATCTACAATGAATTTTCATTTCTTTATGTTTTCTATGAGTGCTAATTTCTGCTTTTGTTTTATCCTTCAAGCAACCATATTATTCATTCCTGAAATGCTGAGGTGCCCAGATAAAGTAGCAGCAGTTTGTGTGACCATGTATATCTTTTTGTAGGTGTTTTTACTTCCACGCTGCAGCTGTAACAAGTTCCAGTTCCAGTACTACTGCGGTTCAGACATCATCATCCCTGGTAGTAGCTCCCGGTAGAGGGTCAGTATCATCTTTCTTGAGTTCTAATTTCTGCTTTTGTTTTATCCTTCAAGTAACCATATTGTTCATTCCTGAAATGCTGAGGTGCCCAGATAAAGTAGCAGCAGTTTGTGTGATCATATATAGCAAGATTAATTACTTTTCAGCTAATGTAAATATTTTTTTCTCTAATATTTCAGAAGATTTATCTGTCATGGTACACTCAAGGCAGCCACTGGCCCTCATTCCTAAGGCCAGGTTTCGAAAAATATGCTTCAAAACAAGAGCCATGGGATTGAAAAAAAAAAATTTATGAACTCTCAACTCTGTGGCGTGGAGGCATGCCTGATTATCTCTGATTGGAAGGGTGATGATGAGCGGCCAGTGGAGCCATTATTCTGGCCTCCAAACCGAAAAGAGGTGAAGTCTGTTATCAACTGATATAAATGAAATAGCAAGAAGACAACAGGACTGAAAACCCTGGAAGGCAACCAAAGTACAGAACCAAAGAACTTGTCTGTGGTTCAGCTGAAGGAATTACTGAACAGATGCGATGATAAACTTGAAGTGATTAATTACCAAATGGAAACACTGTTTGTGCAGCAATTTCTAGTGGAAGAACCTGATGAACCAGTGATGGATGAAGAGGAGGATGCAGCAAGAAATTGTTGTTGATTCATGTGGATCCTTCTAAACTGTGAAGCAAATAGTTCAGCTGCTCAAACATGCCTTCATTTTTGTATCTGGTCCTTCGTATTAGAAAGCGCCTCACTGTAGGATGTAAATGTTTGTCTATTTTAGATTTTCTTGACTGGTTGGGCTTGTTAATAGGAGGATGTTTTCTTTTTCTTTTCCTTTTGCCCTTCATATACTTACTGCAGGCTGGGTTTTGATCCCTTCTTTTATTAGGCATTTTTTAAAATAAATCTATGTTTGCTGATCAATATATGTACATATACCAAACGTCAAGTTAATTCTATGTTTTTTTGTGATTGTTACTCATCAGTTAATGTAAGCACATACTTTTCTCTATTATTTTCATTGTGATCTCATATTATATCCTTTGCTTTAGGTTTTGCTAGATTTTTTATTTCTTCAAAACCATTGACTAGAAATAATATTGAAATATTGTAATGCATTACTGCTGTTTTTTTTTTTTTTTGCCTCAAAGGTTGCCCAGAGTATCTAGCATATAAACTACATGGTAAGATTAAATTTTGGTATTCATCATTTATTCCTTTTGAAAAACTTTCAGTAACATATCATGGATCTGAGTTAACCTCTCTTTTTCTCAGTGTCTGTCTCTGTTTTCCCCCTATTAGTCTGTTGGACAACCTCAATTGTCAGAACAGTGGTAGCACCTACTTTGAAAATATTATCAGAGATAACTGGAAGAACTGTTGAAGAGGTATCTTAGAATATGGATTTTTTTCATAAAGTTGTGCTTATTTTTATCCTTTATATATGCAAACAAATGAAATCCCAGAGTAGAAACTATGCCTTCGGAGAAAGAAAAGGAGTCTGGGCATAATATATGCTTTAAGTATGGCATAGTTATATGCTTGAGAATGACATATTGCATATTTATCCAAATCTTTGAGCATCATCCTTCAACTTTTACTGGCTTCTCTTGTTCTATTTGTGTATAGGACTGTATTACAAAATCACTTTTCAGTTTATTCTTTATTATTTTTACACCGATCGTTGGTTTCTCTTCCATTGTTATTTTCTCTTCAGAGTTGAACTCAATAGTTTCACAGGCTTGGGTTGGCAGGATTTTGTGTGTCATTATGAGCTCAAGCTGGCCTTCAGTCTAGCTATATTGGTTTTCAATTTTGAATGCCTTACTGAATGCATTTGATAGATATGATTAGAATGATGTTTCTTTATATAAATTAGTTCATTTAAACACCACACTCCACCCCCCCCCCCCCCCCCCCCCCCCCGCGATTCATCAGGAAATCTTTCTTTTAACCCTAGAAATTTTCTTGTTTCTTGAACTGCCACTGAAACAGTACTTCTTGTCTATGTCAGGGAACTTTTAATTTAGTAATGTGTATGACCAAAGTGGAGATTTTTTCCTTGGCAGTGTGTTTATTAGCAACACTTTTTCATTCCCATCCTGTAGGACAAATTGGCATACTTTCAAGTAAAGGAGCTCAAGTACATATTGGCTCCACTAGGTCTGTCAAAGCAGGGAAAGAAACAGGGGTGTGGTATCTGAAATATTACTTCTGTTGCCTGTGGCTTCATTCATCTTTCTTCATTTCTTTTCTTTTCTATTCTTTTCTTTTCTTTTTTTTTAAATCAGAAACAAACTGATTCTTGTTTGAAGTGCAGATGGATTTTTATCTTTATCCACATTAAGGCTGTTAATTACTCGCAGATTGGAGCAATGATGAGAAATTTTAACTGCGTTTTTAACTAGTTCTGATGGATTTAGGTGAGAATAGGATTAGTGTGGCCTTCAGGAATGTTTTTGTTATTTGTTATGTTTTCCTTTCTTTTTTAAAGCTATAACATTGCATTCCTTTGTCCCTAAATGATTTTTTATTTTTGAAAAATTGAGTGGTTCCCTTGTTGTGATTTGTGATCTTCAGAGAATCAATATGAAGTTTACCTCTAGGCTATGATTGTAAGTGTCCGTGATGATCTGGATTTGAATTGGATGTAAATTTCAATGCTCAGACACCAATCTCAACTACATTACTTCTATTGTTGGTTCAGTTCCTTTTGCAGAAATTTTATTTCAGTCCTTACTTTTATTTTCAGGGAGTGTTACTTCCAAAGGGTTCACTGAGTTCATGTATGAGAGAATATCTGTGTTAAATATGACCGCTTCCATTCAGGATGTTTGCCAAAAAAACCTGTTATCTTGTTTCTTTTGGTATGGTTTTCTGAAAACTATTTTCTCTCTGCTTTGTCCTGTGCATGCTGTTCTACTAGCCTGCATTGAGAGCCAAGATCCTGTAATTCGATCTCCTGGTCCTCAAAATCTTGTTCATCTTTTTGAAGCTGATGTAATTGGTAATCCTGATTGTGTTGTATAATTAAATTCTTATGCTTTGATTTTATTTCTTAAATGCAGGTTAAACTTCAAAGTGTGGTGCCAAATTGGTTGCTTATGACTCAATTTGAAAAACTTTACATTATTTCCAAATTGGTTGCTTATGACTAAATTAAATTTATTGGAAAAGATTAATTTGGTTGGATATTGTGGCTATCCTGTTAATAGAATTTTTATTGTGATTAATTGTTGCTGTATTAGTAAATATTAATAATAATGATAATAGTTTTTATTTGTGTTTAATTGCTCAAAATAATGACATGGTGCATCCATGATATGATAAATTCGCACAGTAGTCATGAGCAGTCGGGAAAATTTATAGATTTGGTGTAATTAGTTTTCAGCAAACAATGTTAGTGCAATAGTTGGCCCAGGGAACTTTTTGTTTCAGCATTTATGCTAAATCACTAAAAACTTTGGAAATTGGTGCAAGCTAAAAACATGAAAATTTTCCTCTTCTGTTTTTTTCCCCCTGGAAAATCTGACATCAATGAATTCATGACCTAGAATGTGCAGCTCCCTGGAAAATCCTGAACAAGAATATTGCACCTATCATTGCAAATATTTACCCTTTCCTTAGACTATATGGGAATGGCAACTTCCCTTTTGACCATGCATTCTTTGATGGAGTAAGCAGTTCCGTTAATACCTTGGTTTCAGCTATAAAAGGGGTGGGATTAGGGGACATAACCATTTTGGTAGGGATCTGGACTGTTCCGCAGATGGGGATAAGAATGCAAATGCTGCTGTCTGTTCAATCCAATTTCTGTTGATATAGGCAAACTTGGAGATAACATTATGCATATTCTCAAATTGGACTGCAGTTGGATATGGGTCTTCTTGTAATTACTTGGAGAGAGAAGCATAACAGTTCCTGCATCTTCATAACTGAGAAAATAGCTCACATACATTGTCTTCAGTGACATGCATCACTCCCAGTCTTCTTATCTGAATCAAGCTGCCAATCTCTCTTGCTATGCTGCCACCAGCATATACGCCGGTAAGGGTTAGGAGGCTTTTAATTCTTCCCATGCCTTTTGG
Organism: Vitis riparia; assembly: GCF_004353265.1. Classification (NCBI taxonomy): domain Eukaryota; kingdom Viridiplantae; phylum Streptophyta; class Magnoliopsida; order Vitales; family Vitaceae; genus Vitis; species Vitis riparia. Next base: position 7,203,040 of record NC_048445.1, read on the forward strand.
TATGTCCATTACAAATGCTTATGCTTTTGAACATTTTGAGGTGCCTTAATCGCAGAAGATTTAGTACCCCAGTTAGCATTGCTGTAAGGTTTTCACATCATCTGATGTCCGAAGTTTGCAGGACTCATAGATTGCCATGTCTCTCAGGAAGCTCACTTATACCTGTCTGTTTCAGACATAGATGCCGTAGGTGCACCAGGTCTTCCACTTCATCTGGCAAGTGCTTGATCTTGGAATCTTCCAGATCCAGCTCCCACAAAGTTTTGACCCACAAAGATTTAGCCAATTCCAATTTTCATCAGAAGAATCTGTTTTACCAAACAGTAAGGAAGATCTAGTTTGGACATTATTCAAGATAGGCTCAACTTGCGTCATGTCACAATGGATTGAAACACAGCAAACAGTATGGGGGATGCTAGAATCTGGATTGGGACATGCAGTAATGAACTTTTCTTCCTTTATAGTGAAGAAAGACTTCTCTATAATGAGAGGGTGCCACTAACTTGATTCCATTGCCTGGATGATCTACTACTTGAAGCATTCCCATGTTAATTGAATTGTTGAGTTCTCTCATTCTATGTACAGTTTCAGCTAGATAAAAACCTGTGTTTTGCAACTCACGTCTGAAATCATCAATCAACACCATCTGATCAGGCCCATTGCGTGTATCCATCAGAATTATGAATTCACCAATAGAATCATCCATTTCATTGATTATGTCTTTTAGTTCATGCACCCAACTAAGAACAACATCAAATTTTCTGTACTGCCTGATTCTGTAGAGAATGATCCTATCTCCCTGAGTATGCCCATGATCCGCAGCACTTCATCTTCAAAACCAGAGAAGCTTTCTGCCTCCTGAAGTTCAGGAAAGCCTCAACCATTTCCTTCAATCCATTCAGAGGACTGGTTCTTCAAAAGAAGAGAGGATCATTGTGCTTAATGTGGTGTTGGAGAAATGTTCCATATACCTGCTGCAGAGAATTTTGCTAGTATACAGAGGCAAATCAGCAGATTGAGACTACTGGTGTATGGATTGGGTGAAAGTAAGTGCTAGGATTACAAGATCAAGACGCCAATCAGTGAGCTACAAACCTAAAACTAAAATTGCTATTTTATTAAAACTGAACTTCAAAATAATAGCTGCTGCTCGTGTTACATCGACGAGTTATCTCAGGTCTGTCTTACTTAGCATTTTGTATCATCATGCATAATTTCCCTAGATTTTATTTTCATAGGCCATATTTTGAAGTTTTTATTTAGAAAAGTCTCGAGTCCTTGGGTTTGATATTAGGCCAGGAAAGAGTTCAAATTGATAGCTCTGCTGACATTAAGCTTTGCATATTACATTTGCTTACATTTGCATCAATGTGCACTGGCAAAAAAGTCATCAATGTTCGATGACCCAATCATGGAAATACAGGAATTGATTGCCTAAGATGATATCACTGCACTCAATATAGCAGCTGCCTTAAAAGTGATTCCTGTGGAGGGAAAACTAAATCAAGGCAAACTGGATAGGTACTTTCTAGCTCATTTATCCAAACTCACACAAACACATAGATTTTTGTCTTCCAAATGATACAGTAGTAGCATTATTTTTGGGCTGATAGAGTTTCTCAGAGTTTGATAGCTTAGGAATTTTCCAGGCAAAATTCTCTATAGTATATGCTGCTGAAAGATGTCAATTTTTGTAGTCATAGTTTGGGATACATCTAAAACTTGGGATTTAAATAATGTTCCCATAGAAGAAAAGGTTTTTTAACTTCACTTCTATTTCCATTGCTAGAATTCTAATGACCATTCTTTTTAGTCTGAAGAATTTAATTCTTTGGAATAAATCTAAAACTTGGGATTTAATAATTGTAATTTCCATAAATGTTCCTATAGAATAGAAGGGTTTTTTTTCATTACTTCCATTTTCATTGCTAGAACACTGACGTTAATTCGTATCAGGCTGAAGAATTTAACTCGCGCATTCAGAAGCTTGCAAGTCAAGGTCCTACTGCAGAGCATGGATCAGTAGGTCCAAAATTCTGGATGAGTTAATCTTTGTTGAAGTCAGTCTCTACCAAGTAGAGTTCATCTGACAAGAGATACATCTAGGGTGCATGGCACTGCTTCTTTTTCTTTGGAGTGAATTAAGTTCCTTTCCCCAGCAACTATTTTGGAAGTTCTGAATGAGGATGATGTAGTTCTGGACTTCTGGGGAACCCTTAAAAAAGTTATGGAACATTCTGAAAATTGAAGTTGTTGAAGTTTGTTGAAAGTGGGAAAGGTCTCCTTGCATTGAAATGAAAGGAAGGAATATAGTTAAGTAATCATCTTAGTCCTATACTATTTCTTGTTTAATTCCCATGTTGATTATCATTTGTATGTTGTCGTATCCAATTTTTCTTGAATAAGATTTTTCTTGATTATCATAGATATAAATACATGCAAATATTTCAATATATTAAGCTTACAGTGTTATACAAGGTAGTGCTGGTGTTTGGTGTTTAGTTTTCATGGAAGACTTACAGCTAAAATGTTGATAGATTTAGTGATCCGGGATTCCCTTCAATGTCCCACTGGGTGATCCTAATGATTCATGATCATATAATTTATAGTTATAGTAGTTCTTTCCATGGAATTTGACGTATGTCCTTTGTGGACAAAAGTATGTCAATTGATCATAATATAAAAGGATTTTAACTCAAGTATTGAGAGGTAATCCTAAAAGGTTAATAGCTACTATTTTGTCGGATTACGAACATCAATTCACATAAAACTTGCATGCAATGGATAATAGGTCACAAACTCGAATTTTGTATCTTAGTCTAATATCATAGAATACTAGAGTGTAATGATTTTCTTTAGTGAAATGTTGAGTCAACTTTAAAATTTAATTATGACAGAGTCAAAATTTTCTTATGGGTTCTAATGGTCACTCTTTAAGCTCATACTCTTTTGTAGCATTTATTTTGAGAGGGTTTTTTTAGTACTTAATTATAAAATACAAAAAGGTGCTTTTGTATAAGCATAAGGTTGCACAAGAACTTATAATTAAATAACTTATGGGTTGTCTTTTTAGGATATTTAGTTAATTCAAGCCCTTTGGACTAATTATTTAAATATGACCCACTGAGCTAGATTAAGTGAGTCAAGCCTGTGACTTTAGTTACTTAAGCTTAGTTAAGAGTTTATATAAACCCTCTAAGTGTTTAGGGTTAAACTAATTGTTATCTTCCACTTTGTTTTGAGAGAAATCCGAACTCCCACTCCCTCTAAAGAGAAACCTACTTCTCCATTGCTAAGATATAAAAGAAAGTCATTGGGTTGAAGATCATAAGTTATTCAAGTTTTTTTCCACAAATCATAAAAAGGATTTGGGAACATCTAAATCTAAAGACATGTTTTCTAAAAACATCACAACATAAGTTTTTTAAAAATTAGGCATCTTCCAATGCACTTACTGTTGAGAACTCCAAATTACTCTATTCCCTAGCTATGGATCATATATGGTGCATGCCATCTACCCTAGGCTCCTCTAAATCTAATGTAGTGGAAAAGATGGTATCAAAAATCAATATAATAAGTAGATCTAGAGAATTAAATGAACATGCCTTTGATTTGGATGTTCTCAAATCATTTTCAAGCCGATGAAGATGTCGAAGAAAATCCCAAAACCATAGAAAACTCTATGGAGCTTGTCTACTTGGTGTCTTTTCACTTGATCACCTTTCAAGCAGATCTAGACATGCGAAAAGTGTGCGTTTTTCTCTCTAGAAGGTGGCTAGGGCTTTTTTTTTAAGATGCTCTTTGGAATAAGAAAGGCAAAAGTTTGGAACCCTAACTCTTAGGGGGTATTTATAGGGCTCCTTGTGGGCTTATGTGACTTGAACCCAAATTGAGTTTGAGTCACTTAATCTAGTCTACCTAGGTCTAAATTAATTAATTAGCCTTATTAGGATCTAATTAATTAGTCTAGTAAAAAAATATAACTCATAGGATCTAGTGTAACCTTATGCTTTTGCCACAACGTCTTTATCCACACTTATGAACTTAAAACCCAAATCCCTTAAAACAAACATGTCGCCATGAACTATGAGATCGATCGAGGACCACTGAGATCCATAAGAAAATGTTAGTTCCCTCATAATTTAATTATGAAGTTGATTTAACATTTCACTAAAGAGAATCAATTAACCTTATGCTTTTGCCACAACGTCTTTATCCACACTTATGAACTTAAAACCCAAATCCCTTAAAACAAACATGTCGCCATGAACTAGGAGATCGATCGAGGACCACTGAGATCCATAAGAAAATGTTAGTTCCCTCATAATTTAATTATGAAGTTGATTTAACATTTCACTAAAGAGAATCAATTGCACTTCAATATCTTATGAAATTACAACTAGGCGAAACTCAAGTCTATGTCCTACTATCCACTACATGTAGACCCCTCATGAGCTAGTACCCATGATCTAATAAGATAATGTTGTCAACCTATTAAGATTATCTCTCTAATCATTAAGTTACAGATCCACTTATTATGTGACTAATTGATATACTTTAATTCCAATTAGCATATGTCAAATTCTACTAAAGGAAATGTTATTACCATAATCTTCTTGATCACATGTCATTTGGGTTACCTAAGGGGACACACTATCTCAATCTTGTAAAATATCATAGTGCCGCTATTAAGAATACTTGTTGCTACTAGCTTCTATTAGTGACCCAATCCATAAGGATATATGACTGCATCAGATCTCACCCATAGATCAAAGTCTCTTGTTAATTTTGACACAAACTCAATATCTTTTTAAGGTTGAGAGTCAATGTAGTATAGTAGCTTGATAAATCATGACAACTTGATAATCTTAAGTCATGATTTATCATAGGCCTTGTCCAATATATAACTGTAGACACTACTGTACTCACAATGAGAATCTTATTTTGATGGCTAAGATAAGTCATCCCTTCAATTAGGAGGTACTGCACTATAGTCTCCATCGGCTTGTCTAAACCCATAAACCTATTATGAACACTTATCATTTTGTAAGGAGCCTATGATTTGTATTCTTTGTGCAACTCTTAATGCAATGTACAATGTAAGTGATACAAGTGTGTATGCTTGGATAACCAATTAATGCAAAATGGATAGAAAAAGAAACAAGAAACATAAATAAATAAATTTATTAATGAATCTCGAACTGTCACAGTATGTTGTACTTTCTAAGGCTCTATCCTAACACCTAAGATCTTAGTTGCTACCCTTTAATCTATATCCATGGTTTGTTTTCCCAACACTTAGAATTGAGAATCCAAGTGTATAGGATTAAAGTTTGGTTCAAGCTTTAAAAGTTAATGGAATCCTCAAGTGACATGAAGAGAGTGAACATAGGTTGGGTTTGGGGTTGATCACTATAAATTTTAAGTTTGCATCTCTTATCTTTTCTTTTAGTTTATTTCATTGCTAATTTAATTGTATATTGTTTAACTTTAGTTTATTGCATTTGTTTGGATAAAAATTGCTACTTTAGACCTCACCTAATTCGACCCCTCTTGGGTGATTAACATAGGTGGATTAGCTTAACTTCATAGGCTTTTTTTGTTTGTTTGTTTTTTTTTTTTTTTTTTTTTTTTTTTTGTTTTTTGCCTCTTCTTTAATTATAAATGATGATTAAGGTTTATTCCATTAAATGACGCGAGTCAAAATTTGAAAATACCATGTTATGATATTAACACAAAGAGGATAGAGTTTTGTATAATAAAATTAGATCTAGACAATTGGGGTTGTAAGAATTTAATTGATTGAGACAAAATATTTTTAATTGATTCACATTCCTCAAAAAATATTTTAAATATTTTAAATTATTTTTTCCAAAATTCATCCTTTAGATTATAAATTTATTTGATTTTAGTATCTTTAAGTTATGTTAAATCATGCATATAATTTTTATGAGAAGAGGTCATACTCATTGAGGAAATGATAAGAATGGAAGATTAATGACAATGGTTGATTAATTTATAATTAATTAAATATATAACCACTAAGGAAACATTAATTCAATTGCCTTTGAAAATGCACAAATTGAATGGATACCCTCAAAAGAGGAATAAGTTGAACAATAACATTAAAGAGGTATGCATACACAAAAGTAGAAAAAGATCTTTATTGGTTATACATATGATTGGGAAGACTAATGTTTAAGAATGTCAACATTGTTGATGCCTTCAGTCCCAGAGATCCATGTTGCTGCCAAGTGGACGCATGCTTTCAACCAAGATTGAGTTCTGGCTCAGTCGACCCAGTTCTGGCTCAGTCGACCCTGCAAAAAATGTTCGGACAAGATGTCCGGACACACCCTTCGATGGTTTTGTTAGCCATGGCTCCAGAGATTAAGTTGTCGGCCTTTATCAAGGATAGCAAGCTTACCTTCTTCTTTGTGTGAAGGCCCTTTTATATGGTGTCAGAAGCTCTGTCTCCCTCTTTAATGGTAGGAAGACTTTTTGGCTCATCATGATGTCTTCAAGGTGGTGGCAGGGTCATCATCACCTTGCAGGCGGCTGTCAGAGATCGTGGGAGGCGACTTGCCATCGCTCCTGTCCTTTCGCTCTGTAGGCGGCGAAACGTGTGCTGTGGCAAGCTGTCGGGGATGACTCAGTAAGGCTTGCTCGCTACAGTCAATGATCCGGACAATGTATCCGGATAGAATATATCATCTCCCGGGCATGATACTTGCGAGTGCTGTGTGCTCCTCCCTGGGGGACCCGGATAGAGGTGTGTGCCTCCTGTCCTCTTGGGAGGTACGGCCAGGATCGATTCGGGTAGAGGTGCGCGCCACGTGTCATCGGGGGAGGGGTTCTTACAAACATCAAAATAATGGGTTAAAGTGAAAAGCAAAAATTGATAAAGGACTAAACTTGTTTATATAAGTATTAGGACTTAAAAGTCTAATACCTGCGGAGACAAAGCCAAATGGATATGAAGTTGATGCATGAAGATGTAAAAATTGTTTGATACCAATGGGGTATTAACCAAAAGTGTAATTGAGATAAAGCAAACGTTATAGTGTAACGTTTCATGCACAAACCTTCGATAACTCTCATAATGACTCAATCATATTCCTAACTAACATGATTGATCATTCTCGAAGGACTTGATATGCACTTTATAATGTATATAAATCCATGCTTATCTAAAAATCTTTGAAGGATGAAATGGCATGAAGCCAAGTCCCTAAATAATTTAAAATGTCTAATGCAAATAATTCCCTAAATGATAAAGATGCTTTAAACAAATAATTTCTCAAAGGATTAAAATTTTTGAAAAAATGAATGAAAATCTCATTTCACATTCTAAGTCAAGTCACAATGATAATATATTTGATCAAATTATGGCCTTGTATGATTGAAGTAAAGGTGTAAAGGTTTGTAATTGTTACAATCTTATTAGATTTTCTGAAGAATTTATAAGAATGATTAATTATCTAATGAAAAAATTTGAAGTGAAAGATCTTAAAAAACCAAAATGTGGTCTTGGCCTACAAATCAAGTATTTCAAGTGGCATGTTAGTTTATCAGTTGACATATATAGAGAAAGTTTCGACATGCTTCCATATGGACAAATCACACTAACTTAACTACCTTATGATTGTTTGTTTACTTGAAGTGAATAAAAATATGTTTAATCTCGTATAAGCAAATGAAGAATTATTTAGTACAAAAGTATCATATCTCAATATGATTAATGCATTGATTTATCTTGCAAATTGTATATGATCAGATGTAGCATTCTCAACCAATTTGCAAGCATGATACAATTATGCATTAGTTTGAATACATTGGAATGAAATCAAACTTGTTCTATGATATCGTTATGGAATAACCAACATGAGTTTCTTTTATTCAAAAAAATCAAAATTTTAATTAATTAGATATGCATATGTTGGTTATTTTTCAAACATGTGCAAAGTTCAATCTCAAATTGGATATGTATTTACTTATGGTAATACAACAATATTGCATGTGAAGATTATTTAAACCAACAATAGTAGACACTTTTTCAAATCATTCAAAGATACCTGAAGTTCATGAAGCAAATAATGAATGTGCATGATTAAGGTCAATAATTCAACATATTCAGAGATCTTATGGACTATCCTCCATTTATGATAATCTAGTCAAGTTATATGAAGACAATATTTCTTATATTGCACAAATTGAAGGAGAATTTATAAAAGGTAAAATAATACATTTATCTCCTCTAAGTTCTTCTATACTTTTGAGTTCTAAGATAATGGTGAAATTGATGTTCCACAAATTTTGTTGTGTGATAATCTAGCATATCTATTCACAAAAGAGTTATCATCTACTACATTGAAAAAGTTAAGAAATAACAACATTAGTTGTGGAAATTCAAAGATCTACAAAATGTAATATTGAAGAAAACATAATCATGTATGCATATAGAAGAGAATACTATTATGAAGTTTTTTTTCCCTCGTACAAGTTTTGTCTCATTGGATTTGATTGATAGGATTTTTAATGAGAAGTTCTAATGGTTAAATCATTTAAAAAATATTGTACTTTTTTTCTTCATTACAATTTTTCCCACTAGGTTTTTCTTAATCAGATTTGGATGAAACCTATTCTTTTAGTCATCAAAGTGATAGTGTTACAAAAATATGAGAATTTGTCGTATCGTAAGAACTTATAAATGATCTCTATATTAATATAAATTTCTTCTTGATTATCAATAAAACATAAAATATGATATTAAATTCTTTGTGAGTATTCCAATTTCTTCTTCTAATTTTTTCTTTTTATTATTTTATTATATATATATATATATTAACATAAAAAACTGAGATTTTATGTCATGTCTTAAAAGTTCTTAATAACTAATCACATGACATTATTGTCATTATTATTATTTTGAAAATTAATAAAAAAAATATAAGCAATTATTTAAATGGTAATATCCTGTCCCATGTGTTTTATTTAAAAATATTATATATAAAAGTGATATTTAAAAAATATTAAAAAAAAACATAAAAAATTCCAAGTGTTTTATGTTAAAAAAACATTAAAAATTGTTTTTAAAAAATTATCCTTAATTTTTTTTTTTTTAAACAGTCTTTAATTTTTTAAATTGTCAAATGTTGTCTACGCTAGTTATTGTAGTTTGATTTAGATTTCTCCATCCGACCGGAACAAAGGAGAGATCTACCATCTGCGTTTAATTTGTATTACGTGGCGAAATACAATTGGTTGAATAGACGTGGAATGTGTGGTGGTCCCCACACGCTTGTACGAAATAAAGGGCCATTGAAAACGCCTGAGCCGATTATTCACGAAGTCAAAACTCGGAACTCCGATCGCGATTCTCTCGACTTCGAAGCCTCGAAGGTGAGTTCCTCTCCAACTTTATTCCGCTCTCTGGAATCTACATGCTTTTGGCCACGATTTCTGATGTAAAAATCACAGATACGTAGATCATTAGTGTTGTGATGATTGCTTTAGGGTTTTGATTCTAGGTTTTTGAATCGGGAGAATCCTCGCTCCTACTCCAACTCCTCTTTTATAGTTGTTGGTCCTTGCCGCTCTTTCTCATTCATTCCCACGAATGAGCTAAACAAAAAGGGCGGAAGGAGCCTACACCTATAGTTGATCTCAAAACCCCCGCCCATAGAATACGTACTCAGATCTGATTTTGCCCAATTCATCCTGGTTTAGGGTTTCTGAATATGGTTCAGGGTTTTGATTGGTATTTTGGGATGGTTGTGGTTGGATCTAATTTTTTTATTTTTTATTTTTTCCTGTCCAGATTGCCTCTTTGTTCTGTTTGGTTTTCGAGATAAGGGAAGAAAAAAAAAAGAAAAAAGAAAATTAAAATTTTGAGTCTTAGAAACTTAATTCCTAATTTGGTTGGTATTTTGTATGTTTGTTTATTTTTATTGCATGACAACTTAAACTCTAAACATTAATGGTGTGTTCGATACGTGCATATGACAAGCTTAAACACAAAACATTTATGGTGCGTTTGGTACGTGGAAATGAGTGGGAATGGAGGGGAATGATGATAGCATGTAGAAGAGGAATCGAAAAGCTAGTGAGAGTAGGATTTGATTTTCACAACAATGAATTTTGATTCAAAGACAATCCAAACATGTGAAAGAACAGGAGATGGAATTGATTTCCTATTCCTATTCTCAATTCCAGCATTCCAAACATGGCCATAAGGTTGATGTAAAAGTCAACTAAAAGCTTATTTTTATGATTGCCTGATTAGATTTTTCCTTTAACAAGAGCAAAATTAAGTTGTCAATAGGTACAGATTTCTACCGGCAAATTTTACCTATCTTTTTGTTAAAACTTTACTTTTTGTTTGTGACCAATCTACCTAGTGTTCCATGGCTTAAACAAGTGACCCAATGCTCATGATTTTGGTGGAGCTCTGGTTCTTTGTCTTTAGAAAAGGAAAGAGTTTAATCCTTGTTTCTTGAATGATTACACTTTCCCAGATTAGGTTGGGGATAAAAGCTGCTGGGATTCAGACAAACTTGGTTGCCTGATTCTGGCATAGGGTTAAAAAACTCAAAAGGTCACTTCATATTGGATATGTTTTCCCAATCCTGGAAAAGAAAAGTTACCTATCGAAAGAAAAATAATTGTTTTACAGGTATCTTTATACCCATTCTATTTTGTGAATTGACTCCCAAAAATATCATTTTTATTATCAAGTTTAGATGCTGATGAACCAAACACACTCTTGGAAAGGGAAACCCTTTGGTAATGAGAGCAATAGAAAGATTACCCATTTAAGCAGATTTCCCTTCAGAAGTTTGGGTATGGGAACACAAAGTGTAAAGGTAGTTGCAGGGAGAGAATGTAGGATAGTGCAATGTCTTTTCAAGTGATTTTGCTATGTTGCCCCATTCTTTTATCAATCTTTTTTTTTTCTTTCCATTTATTTTTTTGGAGAAAGGAAATTTTTCATTTTATTACACCAGAGGTAGGGATATCATTTTTTTTTTCTTTACTTACTTTATTGATATTTATATGTATAACTGAAACTAACAAGTATTTTCCTGCAATTTGAGACTATGCTCTATGGTAGTAATCATGATCAATCAGGGTTTGAGATTATTTTTACTAATGGCTCCCAACCTTGATCGATCCTCTGTTGAAACCCAAAAACTTGGTACCTTCAATGCTGTTTGTTGAAACCCATTCCATTTATAAGTGGTTTCTATCATTTTGCATTTTAGATTCATATGCAAGTGACTAAAATGCATTTGCTTGTATAAAATTATGAAATCTGTCTGTTCCCTTTCATGTTTTGAATCCCAGGAACATGGCTTTAGTAAAGAGTGTATACCTCATGGTTACATTAATAAAATGTGCTTTGACATAGGATTGATGTGACAAAATGAACTAAAAGAAAATGGTTTAAGACGCCTAGATCTTACCCATTTTGAGTGACCAGAGGTTTTCTCTTATGGATATCTTTACCAAACTGTTTTTGGTTGTTTCTAAACTTCAAATGGATGTTACAGATGGTTCAAAATGGAGCAGCTCCCCCAAGAGGAAGTGCAGCAGCTGCTGCCAGCCTTAGGAGGAGGAGGACAACAAGTGGTGCGACTGCTGGAGGTGCCAGTGGGAACATGCTGCAGTTTTACACAGATGATGCCCCTGGGCTCAAGATTTCTCCCAATGTTGTACTTGTCATGAGCATTGGTTTTATAGCTTTTGTTGCCATTCTCCATGTCATGGGCAAGCTCTACTTTGTCCGGAAAGAGGCCTAAAATGGTATACTAAATAGGAAAGCACAGTTGAATGTGCTTTATTTTGTATCTTTAATCGACGGTTGGTTTAGATGATGAAGTATAAACATTGGTTTGTTTTAGATGGCGGCTTATTATTCTGCCTTGCAAATTGTGCATGGTTGCGAGAATAGCAGGTGGGTTTGGGTGATTCATGAAAAATAGTAAAATACTTGTTTCATCGCAACACAGTGAAGCTTTGTTTCTGCAACGTAATGTGGGATTGCTGGGTTCCATGGTTATTACTATTGGATATGCATCTAGAAACCTTCACCTCTTTACTTACAAGCTCTTAGGAGGCCTGAAATTTTAGTATTGCCTTGACGGTAGGTTAATGATGCTTTGGGGTCCTCTGTGCACCCACTCGGTTATGTTTGATTCCATAACATTTGAAAGAAAAGAGAATAGAGAGGAAAAACAAAAGGAAAAAAAATAAAAAATAGAAATATTTAAAGTTAATAAATTATTTTTATATGTTATTTTAAATTATTTTATTTATATTAATTTTTGAGATTAAATAATTAAAATTTTTTTTAAAAAAAATAATATCTTTTACAAGATAATTAAATATAAAAAAATTATTTTAAAAATTTTTATCCTTCTTTACTCTTATGTTTCGCTGTCTGCATGAATTCTTCTAATCTTACCAAAAAGGATACATCTGATTAAATTTTAAAATTTCTGCAAAATTTCATTATTTTTTAGGCTGGGCTTCAGCACTTCTAATTCACAGTACACGAAGAATGCTTCGTGTACTTACTGATGTTTGTGTTTGTAGTTTAAAAGGTATTACTAGTAGTAGCCTAGTAGGACCTTTTTTTTAAGAAATATTTTTAGGATTTGAATTTTAAGATTGAAAAAAACAAATATATATTATATTTTAAAAAAAAGAAGAAGTTATTGTAGGCATAAACTGAGTTTAAAAAATAATAATTGTCAAAGTAGTTATTTCGACCCATGTGATATTTTTTTTAAAACCAATCTTGGGTAACGTTGGCTTTGGTGTAATTTTAAAATTGATTTAAAACCCCCCACAGCTATGCTTTTAGAGCAAATTTAAAATTGACTCAAAACGACCATATAATTTTTGATTTGGTTTAAAGTTACTTTTGTTAATAGACCAAATTTAAAATTGGTTTTAAACTGTGGTTAACATTGTTAGAGTTTGTTTGGCCCTATGATTAAAATATAGTCTTCATAAAAAATGTTTTAAAAAAATTAATAACAGTTCTTTATTTCGGCTTTTAAAAAAAGGTAAAATAGATAACAATTTTTAAAGAAAAGTAAACATTGTTATCACAATTTTATTTCTTTTTTTTATAAAAAATTTCACTTTCCACCGTCTAATACAAATACTGAAAATATTTAAATATAATCTTTCTTTAAATTACATGTTTATTTTTTAAATTTCTTTGAACTTCTCTAAAAAATTTTATTAAACAAATAAATTTTTATACTTGATACATAAAATTTATTAATTTAAAAAAAATAATTCAAAACTTAAAAACCAATTTAATTAATTTTAAAAAGTCATAAAACTCAATAACGTTAGAAAGTCATAAACCTACAATTTATTTTAAATAATTAGATTAGTTTCTTCTTTATATACAACATATTTTTATAAATTATTTTATTTGACAAATAAATTTCAAAGTATACAAAACTTAATGTGTTTGATTTATTAATGAGTATAATAATTTTTTAAAATAACTTAAAATTAAAACAATGATCCAATTAATATTAAAATTTTATGGAACAAAATTAGTTTACACCATTCAATTATTTCTCGACCACATTGAATCAATTTTTTTCCGAAATTTTTCACTAAGTAAATAAACTTCAAGTTAAACAATACTTAATATATTAAATTCATTAATGAGTCTAGTGATTTTTAAAAATAAATTGAAACTCAAATAATAAACTCATTGAGACACAAAATTTATGAATAAAAATTAGTTCACAACAACTCTATTATTTCTTTTGCAATACAAGATTATATATTTATAAATTTTTTCATTAGAGAAGTGAAATTCAAATTAAGCGATACTTTATATTAAATTTATTAATAGGCTTAGTACTTTTTAAAAATAATTTAGAACTCAAAAATAGATCTAATTACTAAATTTTCTCATTAGAGAAATGAATTTCAAATTAAGCAACATTTTGTATTAAATTTATTAATGGGGTTAATAATTTTTAAAAATAATTTAGAACTAAAAAATAGTTAATTTATGTAGCTTTGAGTTTTATTTTTAACTAAGAAAATAATAAGAAATATTTAAAATGCAACCCTATAATTATCCTTAAATTATTAATTTATATTTAGAAAATTCGTATTCAACAAAATGATGTTCCACATAACATTAAATTAAAATTGATTTTTAAAACCAATAACTCTATCCCTTTTAATAAAATATTTCTATATTTATTGTTCACAAAATAATGGGCCGTCAAATTTCAGACCTAACCCAAAAGAAAAGCCCACCTAATTTGGGCCTCAAATTAGGCCTAGCCGAATCTGAAAGCTGTACAGATGGCCGGCTAAGATCCATCCTTCATTGATTTTTCTTTCGTTCATAACACTAGGGCGTTACACCAGAACGTAGCTCTCCTCTATTTAAAGAGAAGGAAGAGAGCACCTCCAGAGGCTGTGGACCTTTGAGCCTGTGAATTATGGGTAAGCAACTAAGCATTTTCCTTCGCTCAAAAACCCTAGAATTTGATGCTTCAGTGTAATTTACTTGTACATATCTGTGCTACGAACCCTAGTTTCTGTTATTATTTTATCTTGATTTATTGATCTGACGCAGACAACGAAGTATGGTTTTTTGGTTTCTATTCTTTGATCTATTGTTTAAGCTTTCACGTTTAGATTTTTATAGTCTTGATGTCATAAAGTGTTTTTCCCCGATTACTGGGCTGTGTTTGGTTGGAGGAAATGTAGGAAAGTGAAAGGAATCTAGGTTGAATCAGTTGATCCTTCTTTGTTTGGATGCTAGGAATAAAAGCAAATCTTGACCTAACTGAGTGAGATAGAGTTGTTTGGCTCACTTGATCAGGTTTTCATTTTTTTCTTTGTTTGAAATAAGAATCAACGAAAACATGACTTAAGATTCTGTTTTCTTTTCGTTTCTGCATTTTCTGGAGGATCAAAGATTGTTGATTAGTTTGATGCTTCTGATCTATCTTTGGCGAGGCATTTCATTGTCTTGGTGAACAATATGTTACTGTTTGATTATGTGTCACAATGGTGTAAAGTAACTGAATGAAAGTGTTATTAAGTTATTTTATTTTATTTTTATTTTAAAATTTTTTATTTGAGTTGAGGTTTTTCGGTTTTGGTGATGTCAGGGGCTTACAAGTATGTTTCTGAATTATGGAGAAAGAAGCAGTCCGATGTTATGAGGTTTCTGCAGAGGGTCAGGTGCTGGGAGTATCGCCAACACCCTTCAATTGTTCGTGTTACGAGGCCCACACGACCTGACAAGGCTCGCCGTCTGGGGTATAAAGCAAAGCAGGTAAGAATTGAGTTGGTCTAGACATTGATTCTAACCATGATGTATTCTGTTTAAGCATTGTTGCCTTTGATCATGTAAGAACTCCATTTTACATAGAACATATTAGGAAATTGTCAGTTCTGCCTTCGTTCGGAACGTCTTAGCTGATACAAGACCTTATGCTTTCTGCAATCACTTGCTTTTTTTCAATTTTCCATCTCGAAATAAGTTAATTCTTATTTCAAAGTAAAGAATAAACAATATAAAATCACAATCATGAAAAGAAAGTGCAGGATTGCTGGTGATATGATCCCAGAAATACATAATATAATATGTTGGCAATTTCAGCTTCAATTTTAAAGTTTCGAGTTTTGCTTTATTTTCTAATTGAGCCGAGAGGCTACAGACACTCTTATGCAAAACCTCCTTGTTTTGAAAATTTATCATTAAATGCTTTACCCCATCAGAAGGTCTACCTCCATGGGAGGGCATTGGGACAACAGCATTATTTTGTGGGTTTGTATAATCTTGGAGACAGGATTGATGTTTGGATCCAGTTCTCCCAGACATATTAAAAACGGTTGAATTCTTTTGCTTATCTCCAAAACATCTTTGTTTACTAATGAAGGGATATTTATAGTGGTTAAGTAATCTCCCTATTTTCTGAATGATAAAAACAAATTTCTTTCTAGGGAGTGGGGAAATTCATTAGTTCTATAATCTCTATTTCCCTTCTGATTTTTAATTACTACATGACTCTCTTTATGCGGCATTACCCTTTTAAGCTTTCCTCCCTCATTCTCTTGATTGTATTATGACTTATCCTATTCATCATCCCATCTCTCCTGAACACTGGAATTTGTAAAAGTAGTGTAGAATGGAAATTAGTGAAAGCAGATCGATTCTCTCTGTCACTTTCATGTGTTCCTGCAAGGCTAGGTTTTCCTTTTCTGCTTCTTAATATTGTTTTTGGATGTCGAGTAGGAGGAGAAACCCATGAGGAATAAGGAAAATATCCTTATTTGTAAGGTTGTGTCTTGAGATTACTTTCAAAGGTTGTCTTTTTCCATTTAAAAGTGGAACTGCTGCTAACTTACGGCCATACACACGCATGTGTCTATTTGTTTGGTTATTCATGCACCCATTTTTAATAGGTGGACTATTCCTCAAACTATGGCCTTATAGCTTGTTGTCTCAACTTGGCTGAGGCTGGGTGCAGAGATTAAACCAAATGTATTAAGATACTTAGTAGTAGCTTCTACTGGAAATGCAATCATCTGAGTTACTGGTGTACAAGCCTTCCTAAAAGGGAAGGTATGCATATTTGTTACAACTCCTACCACCCACCAAAGAAAAGGGGAAAAAACACATTTAGATCCCTTCTAATGTGTTTTGTTGAGATGGAATATGAGCCTATTCTCAAGACACAAGTTTACTTGTCCAAGCATAGTGTACATGATTACGATTGACCAATTATTGGAGTTTCCTTTGTCATCTAGCCTGCATGTGAATTGTTATCATAATGTTTACAATGGTGTTTTTTTCTTTTGAAAGAAGGCTTTTAGCCGTCTGTTTGATTTTGGTACCCAGTTGCACCTGTCAGGGTATTGGATATAGAGATATCATGAATTGGTATCTTATCATGTCATTAGTTAATAATTTAAAATTGCCCATAGAAGTGCAAAATGATTCAAAACTAAGATGGATTAAAGCATTGTTGGGGTTTTCTTTCCCCACCATTTTTTTGAGTCTCATTTCAGTGGCTTATAAACTTCCCCATTAGTTTAAAATTATGACAAACTGGCCCATTAATTTGATAAGCATCAAGACGATGATTCTTTTTACTTTGATTATAATGCCAAACACTATTTCTATTTTAGGGGTATGTTATCTATCGTGTTCGTGTTAGACGTGGTGGTCGGAAGAGGCCTGTTCCCAAGGGCATTGTTTATGGAAAGCCTACAAACCAGGGTGTCACCCAGCTGAAGTTCCAACGTAGCAAGAGGTCAGTTGCTGAAGAACGTGCTGGCCGGAAATTAGGTGGTCTGAAAGTTCTCAACTCGTACTGGATAAACGAGGTTGGTTGTGCAGTTTATTTTGTGCATGCTTACTCCTTCCAACTGGCTATGTTATGTTTTGAGCTATAATACTCTTGGTAGCTAGATTTTGTCAAAGCATAAAATAACAAGAAAAAGAAATGTTGTTAACAGCTGTAAATCCTACTTTCAATTCTTGATCTCCCCCTCTCTCACTCGCGCACGCACGTGGAACTCTCAATGTCTTTTTTTCATATATGTATAATGCTGGCACATACACATATGTGAGCTCCTAGTCGGTAGCTAATTTCTCTGAAAATTTTCCATTCAGGATTCTACATACAAATACTATGAGATAATCCTAGTTGATGCTGCCCATAATGCAATTCGAAATGATCCAAGGATCAACTGGATCTGCAAGCCTGTGCACAAACACAGGGAGCTTCGCGGTCTCACATCTGCAGGAAAGAAATACAGAGGACTCCGTGGAAAGGGTCACCGGCACCACAAAGCACGCCCTTCTCGCAGGGCCACTTGGAAAAGGAACAACACGCTCTCCCTTCGTCGGTATCGTTGATTTCGGCAGTTCTTCATTGGATCTCTTGCTTGCCTTTTGTTTCCTCCGAACTTGTTATCTTCAGTATGAGCTCAGAATGGTTTGTTTTCATTATGAACCTTGTTATAGACTCTCTCTGGCATCTAAACTGTGGAGCTTATCACATTGCTAGCCTCGAAATTTTGTTATTTTGATTTCTTGAACTTGATTAGTGCATATGCATTTGTGGTTTTCTGGATATGGAAATTTGTGTGTTTAACTTGTTTTCGTGGGTGTCTTGATAGTAGCAACAAAGTCCATCTCACTTGGATGCACTTCCTTTTTTTTAAAAAAAAAATTAATAACTCCTATTTTTTATGTAGTAAAATTTTTTAATGCCTTATTTTTTAAAAATAATTATCTTTAAGTTATGTTGCGTTCTACGAAAATTGAAAAAAAAAAGAATTGAAACTAAAAAAATAAATTTAAAAATAATAAATTATTTATATATATTATTATTAAAGTTGTTTTTTTATTTCAACTCTTTTATACAAATACTAAATATTTTGAAAAATATATAAATTTGATTTTAATTATATTTGACTTTTATTTATATATTTTTTGTAATAAATTAAATATAACAAAAAAACCATTTTCCTTATCTTGTTTGGTTTGAGAAAGTATTAAAGTAAAGAAACAAAGAATGATTTTATTATGAAAAAAAAAATTAAATATAATTAAAATTGACCAGTAACTTATATATTTTCAAATTATTCATTATATAAAAAAGTTAAAAAGAGTTAATTGAGCTTGAAGTAGTATTTATTGATTTTAAATGTATTTTTATTTTTCTTCTGATTTTTTTAATTTTCTTTTATTGTTATTTCTCGGGAACTAAACATAACTTAGCACTTTTTAAATTTCTTTCATGCTTTTTTGAAATAAAAAATAGCATTAAAGAGTAAAGACAAGTATTTAAGAACGTACATTTTAAATAATATCTATAACTATTTTCGTTTTTAAAAATAAAAAACAAAAAGTATATACAAATTTAGTCCACGAAACAGGAAGCAAAAAATTTGAATTCTGGATTTTCCAGGGATGAAGCAAAAAACTCCACTCGACTGAGGGAATACAAATATTATCTCCTTAGTTTATGTAGAAAAGGAAAGGAAAAAAAAAAGGTCCAAAATTTCCCCTCATGCTCTGCGGTTCTCTCAGAAACCAAACGGAGGATGAAAGGCGAGATTGATCGATAATGCCTGAGAGTTGGTGAATGAGTAAGGAAAGTTGGAGATGAACACAGTCGAAGGACAGTGATGGTCTCTTCCTCCGCCAGCCTCCGTTTTGTTCTTCTTCCCCATCCCGGTTTGGCAGGCGATAAAGTGGAGGAACGATGAACCTAAGGCGCTTTACACAGTGGAGACGCTGTGTTTAGAGAGTTTATATACTGGGGGTTCGAACTTGGGCCGCTCTGGGCCCAAACTGGATGGTCCGAATCCGCTACATTGGATTGCGTTTCGGCCCAAAATGAAGTAAGAATTAACTTTTAGTAGCTAAAATTTTAAATTATGATTTTGATTCCTCCCTTCAAATAGATTAAAACAAACTCTAAATAGGCAAGCCGAAGCACTCCTCATCAATTGGGCTGATGATTATCAATGTTAAACCCGGCCCATTAGAGAAGAGACATTTGCGCCCATGAAAACCCATAAGGGCTTGGGTCTAGAAATTGGGTTGCACAAAACCTTTTTCTCAAGTAAAGGTCTTCTGAATTTTCCAAGCCGCCAGTGTTGAAAGCCCCAATCTCTCAATTATAAATGCGATGAACACTCAGAAGTCAGAACAAAAGAAACAGCAAAGGAAAAGAGAGATCAAACCATGAGTACGGAGGGTATAATCCATCGGAGAATTAGTACAAATGGTATATGGATGCACGTAGCTGAGCTGGGAAAAGGACCTCTTGTTCTCCTCATTCATGGCTTCCCTGAGCTATGGTCTTCATGGAATTACCAGATAACCCACTTGGCCAAGCATGGCTACCTCGTCGTCGCGCCCGATATGCGAGGCTACGGAGACTCTGATTCTCCCCCTGATCCAGCTTCATACACCATACTCCACCTTGTTGGAGACCTAATTGGCCTTTTGGACCAGCTCGGAGAAGAAAAGGTACTTCACTTCCTATCTTGGAAAAGCCTTTTCTATCATCTTCTTGGAAGCTCAAGCGCATGGTAAAACTTGATTAGTATGACTTTGGTATTTCTGTAACATTTAAAAAATAAAAAAATAAAAAAATCGCTTTTACTTCTCACGAAAATGGAAAAATGATGATTTTAAAAGCGTTGTGAATCGAAAAATAAGAGCTGACAGTGATTTTAAAAAATATTTTTATATTTTTTAACACTTAAATTTTTTTTATTTAAATGTTAGATAGATTAAAAATATTTTTTAAAACCATTATTAAACGTAACTTAAAATAAATTATAGGGTTAATTGATTATAATAAGATTAAGATATTTTGGCAATCATAAACATATAAATAGTACCGGATAAATTTTATATATCATGTAAGTATATGGTAACTTCATAAAAGGAAGAAATTATTTTTAACTTTTTTTTCTGAAAATAATTTTTATAACTACTTTAAGAATTAGTCTCAATTTGTCTTTTTGATAATCATCTCGAGAACATCCCTAAGCAGGGCTTACACTTATACATCAAAATTCCCCCCAATTTTTAGGCTATGTTTGGTTTTTAAAAAATTTGAGAAAAAATGTTAGACAAAGAAAATACAAAGAAAAATATAAGGAAAATAAAAAACAGATTAAAATTGAATAAATCATTTTCTTTTGTTATTTCTTTTCTTTCCTTAGTATTTTCCGGAGTCCCACCGCGCATGCATCCGTGCTTATTTTAAATTCCAACCAGAGATACAAGTAGTTCATTTTTGTAGTGAAACATGGTGCTGAATACTGGTGTTGGTGAGCAGGCATTTGTAGTGGGGCATGACTGGGGTGCAGAAGTGGCCTGGCACCTTTGCCTCTTGAGGCCAGATAGGGTCAAGGCACTGGTTAACCTCGGCGTTCCCTTCAGGCCACGCTCACCGGAGCTCAAACCACTCAAATTCATGAACCAAGTATTTGGTGACAGTCTCTACATAATTCAGTTTCAGGTACATTTATATCAGCAGTTGCTGTCGGTATGTTCATAACTTCATATTGAAACAGTAATAACTCGATATTATCTTTAATTAGTGGTGCATTAATTCAGGAGCCAGGAAGAGCAGAAAAGTCATTTTCTAGGTATGATTGTTTGACGATATTGAAGAAGTTTTTACTGGTGAATGCGCCTGATCTTCTGGCTGCTCCTCCTGGTGTTGAGATCATTGATTTTCTCGACACCCCATCAGAATTGCCTCCATGGATCACTGAGGAGGAGCTTCAGTTTAGTGCCAGCAAGTTTCAGCAGTCTGGATTTACTGGGGGTTTGAACTACTACCGTGCCATGGACATGTAAGTTCTTGCATTTAAGTTGTTTTTAGACCATGTACTTTAATAAAACAAATTAAAGGAAACTAGTGGTCTATCTTTGGTTTTAGGAAAGTTTGCCGGAAATAAAATTAGAGTTGCGACTTGACGGGTCTAAGTTGAATGTCATAAAAAGGTTAGTTCTATTACCATCAATTGTTTTTTAGATAAAATGGTCAAAATTGATACAAAAATTGATATCAAAGTCAGGATTATGAGTTCGAGTTAGGCCACCCAAATAATGATTCTTGGAACATGCGAGTGTGATGTACATTAAGGTTGATGGGAGTTGATCAAGGTTTGTATAAACTCTAGAAATCCAAACTCACATATTATTTATTTGTAAATATATTATATGATGTTTCATTAAAATATTAAAAAATAGAAAAGATAAACAAACACTCTTATTTAGTTTTTAATTATATTAGATTAATGAGTTAGATAAACGATCACTTTCACTTAGTTTTTAATTCATTTAGATTAATGAGTTTATTAATTTTAAAAAAATTATTAAAGTGTCTTGAATACTCAAGTGTCCATATGCACTTTTTATTTTATGTTTTTAGAAAATAATAGTAAATTTTGTTTTTGAGATATTTAATTTTTCATGTCTTATTTCATAATTTCTTTTATAATTTTGAGATATATTTTTATAGATTCTAAAATAATCATTTTGTCTAATAACCCATAAAAACATATGGGAATTTGAATTGCCCACAAGTTTGACATAGGTTAGGATTTCATAAATTGACCTTGGGATGGGTTTGTTGTGGATTGGACATACCAAATTCATGTTATATACATTTGTTATGGATTGTGCGTACCATATTCATATTAAATACATGATTTGTATTGTACTTTTTTCATAATATTCTATATGATATAGGAAAATGAAAGAAAAATTAATATCTATTTGATAGTGATTTTAAAAAGTGTTTTTAATATTTTTAATACTTGAAAATTTTTATAATTCAAGTACTAGTAATACTAAAAACGTTTTCTAGAATCACTTCCAAGCACACTCTTAAAGTAAAACAAATACTCCTCTTTTTCCCATGCTTCCTAACTTTTGGGATTGTGACAGGAGTTGGGAGCTTCTAGGGGCATGGCAGGGAGTGAAAATTACTACACCAACGAAATATATAGTTGGGGACAAGGACCTGGGATTTGAAGCATTTGGGACACGGGAATATATAAAGGGAGAAGCATTCAAGGGACTGGTGCCTAACATGGAGGTGGTTGTGATTGATGGCCATCATTACATCCAAATTGAGAAAGCTGAACGAGTTACTAGTGAAATTCTATCCTTCTTTGGTGAATGCTGATCCATCACTGTTTTGGAAACCTTAAATTAACTATTCATACATTATCTCTCTTCTGTCACTCTTCAATGTTTTTTTTTTTAACAAATTTCAATGGCAGCTTTCTTTGTCTTTCCTGTCGATTCATGTTTGTTGAGTTGCATTAGGTTAGGGTGTGGGCATTGGCCTCATGCAATCTTTCAACCATTTGAATTTTCCAACTTATTTTTTAATTTTAAATCCATGGTTTTTTTTTTTCATGATTTGATCTGTGTTTTTCTTATTCTAAATAAATAATGCGTTTGATAGTAATTTTATGAAACGTTTTTAATATTTTAAGGGACAATTCTGTATTTTTCAACTTATTTTTTAATTTTAAATCCATGATTTGATTGGTGTGTTTTTCTTGTTCTAAATAAATAGTGCATTTGATAGTAATTCTATGAAGCGTTTTTAATATTGTGAAGGGATAATTGTGTATTTTTCAACTTATTTTTTAATTTTAAATCAATGGTTTTTTTTTTTTTTCATGATTTGATCTGTGTGTTTTTCTTATTCTAAATAAATAGTGCATTTGATAGGAATTCTATGAAGCGTTTTTAATATTTTTAAGGGATAATGGTGTATTTTTCAACTTATTTTTTAATTTTAAATCCATGGTTTTTTAATTTTTATGATTTGATCCCTGTGTTTTTCTTATTCTAAATAAATAGTGCATTTGATAGGAATTCTATGAAGCGTTTTTAATATTTTTAAGGGACAATTGTGTATTTTTCAACTTATTTTTTAATTTTAAATCCATGGTTTTTTTATTTTTATGATTTGATCCGTGTGTTTTTCTTATTCTAAATAAATAGTGCATTTGATAGGAATTCTATGAAGCGTTTTTAATATTTTTAAGGGACAATTGTGTATTTTTCAACTTATTTTTTAATTTTAAATCCATGGTGTCTTTTTTTTTTTTTTTTTTATGATTTGATCTGTGTGTTTTTCTTATTCTAAATAAATAGTGTATTTGATAGTAATTCTATGAAGCATTTTTAATATTTTTAAGGGATAATTATGTATTGGTCCAAAAATTAAGGTTTGGTTCATATAATTTACATTTGATGAAAATGATATAAGATATCAAAATACCAAAATACCCATTGACCTTTCACATAAGCTTTTTTGATCTTTATTGCATCACTATTCATGCAACCATAATAATTCTATTTTAACAATTTGGATTTTTCATTGTTTTTTAAAACTTTTTTTTATAAATAATTGAAAATCAACATTATTTTCTATTTTAAATTATAAATAAAGAAAAATTACATTCAAAAACTATTTTAAAAAATACTTTCTAAAAAAATGGTAATATGATTTATATTTTTTATATTTTCTTTTCGAAAAAACATTTAATTAAAAAATGAAAACTATTTTTAAAAATAAAAATTGAAAATGTTTAGTACTATTTTTTTATATGAAAATAATAAAAATAATTAAATTTCATTTATTGATTGTCCATTAAATTTTATATGAAATTTTTTTATCCTTACTTATAATAAGAATAAAAAGATTCAATATCTTTAAAAAATAAAAATAAAAATAAAAAGTTAAAAATGAATAATACTTAATTGGGAATAGAAAATGAAAAAAAAATTGAAATTTATACTCATTATATGTCTACGTAGGGGTTAAGGGTATTTTACGGATTAATAAAGGATAATATCATTTAATTTAATTTTCACATTTTATTTGGGTCTTGGACTTAAATATATATGATATATGGATATGTGATCAATTTTTGAGTCTAACTGGGCCCAAAATACAATTTTCTCTATTTTTAATACTTACAAATTTTTATTATTCAAGTATTAACAATACTAAAAACGCTTTCTAAAATCACTTCCACTCAAATATTAAAATCATTTTTTTTCACATTTATAATAAACTAAACATGAAAATTTTCATTTTTCTTGACATTTTTTTTAATACCAACATCCCAACCTCATCCATGCTTTTATCTATTTTAATTAAAATACATGATTATGACTTTTTTTAAGCCCAAGGATTCACCAAATCTATGGAAAATTCAACTCCATAACATTGTCAATAAATTGTCAAGAGCATGAATCAAAAAATGATGTCTTAAACCAATTTCTAGAAAATTCTAAAGAAAGAAAAAGTTTTAAAAATATATAAATTTGATTATATTTGATTTATTATAAAAAATGAAAAAAATTAAATATAATTTAAATTAGTTACAAACTTATAGATTTTAAATTATTTAATGTTTATGAATAAATATGAAAAATAAGGGACCTATAAAAATATCAAAATAGGAATGAAATAGTTCAAAATTAAAATCCTTTAGTAAGTACATTAGATTATTTGTTTATTATATATGGATTATTACAGGTGAATATATTTCTATGTTATGAATATTTATTCATTTAATTATAAATATATTAAAATGTTTAAACCACTTTAAAATAATATTATTTTTATACAATAATATAGATATGAATTATAATAATATTATTATATTTTATTAATATTATGAATAATATCATTTTTAATAATATATCTTATTTTAATTATATTAATTTTAATAATTTTTAAAATTAGTACTAAAAAACGAATAAAATTTTACAATTTTTTTTAAAAAAGTTTTCACTTTTCTTCATCCAACATATTTAACAAAAAAAGCAAAATTTTTTTTTTTTTTTAAAATAAAGAAAACTCAGGGGGGAAAGGTAGAAATAATAAAGATGAGAGGGGAACAACGTCAAAATGAAAACGACGTCGCATTGGAGCTTAAATCGTTGGGTTAACTTCACACATAAACAAAGGCATTTTGAAGTGGATACAGAGAGAGAGAGAGAGATGGGGTTCGTGCTTTGAGACTCTCCCCAGATTTCGCCAATTTTTTAAGCCTTTCTACTCTTTCAAGGTTTGTCTCTCTTTTCCGTTTGGTTCCCCAGAAAATCACCTAATAAAAATGAGAGCATGGGATTTTTCCTTTTTGTCGTTTTGGTTTTTGTTTTACGTCTAGTGGCGGTTTTGTTTTGCGTTGTACCGATTAATAATGGTAATGATAATAATAACAATAAGTCTTAGATTTAGCGTTTTTGTTTCTTTGCTTCTGGTATATAATGACGGTGACCAAATAGAAAATGGTTTCATATGATTCCTTTTTCGCATTTTTTTGTTTTTATTGGGAGAGAAACGAAGGAGAGGGTGGTTTCGAGTTTTCTCTCTGATTTTTGTTGATTTTTGTGTTGGATCAGATGTCGGAGGGAATCGCACAGTCCTCGCGGTACGTGAAGCTTAAGAAGGATCAGGCGCCAGTGGAGGATATTACACCCGGAGAGCTCAATCAACCAATTGAGGTTCCTCAGGTTAGATCATTATGGTTCTTGAATTGTATTGCGCTTCATATTCTCAGAATCTTGCGTTCATGAATTTACAATTTATGTCCTTTTTCAGTTTTGATGGAGATTTGCTTGAATCTTGAATTTCTGTTTCGGATCTTTGTTGCCATTGCCCATATTACTGTGCTTTGTTTGGTTATTGAGGAAGTGTGGGGAAAGAATTTTTTTTGACGTTTTTAAGTATTGGGGTTTGGTGAGTTGGGACCCTAGAATACTGGATTGTCCTATCAGGTGGGGATTAGGTCAATTATTAGGAATAAAAAAGAAGAAGATTTGGCTTAGTTTTAATGTTCTGTTTATATTTTAATACCAGTGCAGTATTTTTTAATTTTTATCTTTTTTGCTTGATATGGTTTAGGATTTGAAATCATTGAATGTAGCTTCAGTGTTGGTGGATGCAGCTTTGATTGTCTTGCAAGCCTGCCTATGAAAAAGGGCTTACTAACCACAACCCATAGGAGAAAGAAAAAATTGAATGCCTTTCTGTCTTAATTTCATAGAATTGTGGACCATTCAAGACGGTGTTTTGTGATTTTGCATGATGTCTATGCTGTTTACTATTTGCTTCTTTTTATTTGAAGTGGCAAATTTTATATATGCATAAAATGAGGAGGGAATAGATTATTTTATTCAAACGAGAATGAGACA
This sequence comes from Vitis riparia, assembly GCF_004353265.1. Classification (NCBI taxonomy): domain Eukaryota; kingdom Viridiplantae; phylum Streptophyta; class Magnoliopsida; order Vitales; family Vitaceae; genus Vitis; species Vitis riparia. The sequence continues at coordinate 7,229,822 of NC_048445.1, forward strand.
CAATGGGATTAGAAACTTCTTAAAAATGAAAAATGACCTTATTTTTGGAATAAGATTGAAAACTTGTGCAGTGTGAATCCAATCCATGTTTTCTCAGTAAATGATAATGATGTTTCCACATATTCAACCTCAAATCAGCAATCATTATTTCCTTACTTATTTGGAATGCCCACTGTTTCGGATTCTTTCTGTGCATTGCTGATCATGTCTGTCACTGGACAGTTGATTGTTCACAGATGCAACGAATGTGGGCAACCCCTACCTGAAAGCTACCAGCCCCCAGCTGATGAAGATTGGACAACTGGGATTTGTGGCTGTGCCGAAGATAGGGAGAGTTGTAAGACTTCAATCTGCCTTTATCTTTAGCAAGTGAACATACAAATTTTCACATTCACCGATTCATCTGGCATTTTCTGTAAATACCTTTTGCTTTCTCTGCATTGTTTCTGTTAGATAAAGACACAAAGCTGCATATGGTGCTTGTATTAGAAATTTGGAAAGGTTATGTAGCAACATTGTGTTTGAAGCCAAACCTCTACAATGTGCTACTATTTTTTTCATCAAGTTCTAAAGTCATTTTATGTATTGTTATATCAATTTATGAGCTTTATGGAGCATAACTACTACATAATTGTATTTATTTTTGCAACTGAAAATTTCATTAGGTTAGATATGTGAAATAGAAAGTATATTAGGTTGGTTACAAAATTGGGTTGGCTAACAAGGTTGAAGCATAGGAAGTGCAAGTCGGAAGTGACCAATGTTTTTAGAACTAGACCGGTTAAAAGTTATCGGGTCACAGGTTGGACTGATGGTTCAATATCAGTCAAAGAGTGATGTTAGCGTGATATCATAAATATATAATTTATATATTATTAAAAATAAAAATAATTATAAAAGTTTAAAATATATATAAATTATTAAAAAAGTTAAAAATCTTTCATCCTTCTATCTTTAAATAAGTCATGGTAAGTATAAAAGCCAAATTTACTAAAATTTGTAGGTTTATTAAATAGTGCAAGTATAGTATTTATGATTTACTATTAAGAATACAAATATACTAAAAGTCGAGCGAGGATAGCACTACTGAATGAAACTCCACTTTCCACTGCTCAAAGGATTTTCTTCCTCTTAGAATACAGCAAGGCAAAAGAGACAGTGCTATTAAAATTCTTTGTCATTTTTGTAGTCGTTTGCTCTTACTTGCAGTAGATTTCACTTTTTAGTTCCATCAAAGATGATAATGTTTTAAGTTGAAAACATTTACATGGACTTAAGGATGGCGGCATAAGGACTGTCAGTTGAGCAGTGAGAGAAGAGGTGATTGTGGCACCTGAATGGAAGGGTATGACAAAATTCACATGTAAATGCTAGCCTGCACCAATCTTTTCATGTGCAAATGCAGCACTGCACCAGTCTTTTCTGTTCTGGGCACATATTCAAGATTCTAATATGAAAAATTAAGAGGCCAATTCACCATACAGACTCTTATGTATCTGATTGCTTGGATGGCGATGGTGATGATGATGAGAACTACTGGTACTTAAAAATGATCCTGTTATTGAACAATTTGAGTCTCATCGTTATAAAAAGTTTTATTTATAGTATAAATTTAATTATGAAGAACAATTTGGCAGGTATGTTCTGTTGTACTTCTCTTTTCCTGCAGTGCATGTGAATCTTTTTTAGTTGATCCTTGATTATTCTGAAACCATTAACCATGTCTCACAGGCTGGACTGGGCTGTTTTGCCCCTGTGTGTTGTTTGGGCATAATGTTGAGCAACTGAGAGAAGATATCCCCTGGACCAATGCTTGCGTTTGTCATGCCTTATGTGTTGAAGGTGGAATGACACTTGCTGCAGCAACAGCACTTTTCCATGGCATTGATCCCAAAACGTCATTTCTCATTTGTGAAGGCCTACTATTTACTTGGTGGATGTGTGGTATCTATACTGGCCTGTTTCGGCAATCATTGCAGAAGCAGTATCATCTCAAGGTGATTTCCATTTTTATGTCTATTAGGATCTCAAAGCTGAATGCTTTCACAAAGAGAGTTTGCCCAAGAATATGCCTTTGATTGTGAAATGACATGCAAAACACATAAATATATACTAATTTTATGCAACACTCCTACTTTCCACTTCATACCAGGATTCTTTTCACTTTAGATGTGTATTTTTTTTGTACTAAATGAATTTTTTTATTTTATTTTTTCTGTGGTTATAGAGTTGTATCCATTTTCGTCTTACCTTGGAAATTTCTGGTAATGCAACAGATATTTTATCTGAATTATTATGTATGACTTGAATGTTGAGAGGATTGAATTTTCTCAGCCTTTGAAGTGCACTGCCTGGTTTGACATTGGAATTCTTTTGAACTAAGCTTGTGCTGTTATGCTAAATTAAAATGAATTAATGGATATTCCAATGTTTCACCATTTGATAACCAGGCATTGGATTTTTCCAAAGAGAAGTGAAGATAATTGTCATTTCCTTGTTTGTATCTCCTATTTGAGGGTATTGTATTAGTTTTATGTTTTGTCAACAAGGTCAAAATCTCGGTTGATGTCTCGTTGATGTCTCTTTTGGTCAAGATCTGTCTCAAGATCTCCTCAGTTGTGAACTCTTTGTAGTCTTTCACCTTGGGTTATATATGAACCCCTAGGAACTCAATCTGCTGTTTTTCATGTTCTATTGCACTTACAAATGTAAAAGTTGCTAAGAAAAGAAATAGGACAGTGTTTGATAATACAAAAAAGCATATCAAGTAATCAAACATTCTTTTATGTATAGCTTTTGGAGTTAGTGTTCATAGATGATTTCATAATGGACTTTATTGATTTGTTGAGCTCTAAGTACAGTTAAGAGTTTTTTTTTTTTTTTCTTATGTACCCCCCCATTTTGGTTGGCCTTTTGGCCCCTTTGTCTACACCGTGTATACTTTATGTGTCGTTTTGTTAGACACTGTTAATATATTTGATCTTTACCTATCAAATAAATAAATAAAATTAAAAGCTGCTAGATATTTACAATGTTGGATTTTATAGTATTACATGAATGGGAAATTGTACCCTTCATCTGACATGTAGCTTGATTACAAGAACCTTCCTCCATTTTCCAAAAATGCATTGACTCCCTGTTGGTAATGTAACGTGAATTCCATTAAGGAATAGAATGGAGTTATATTTATGAACCTTCTGTATATAATTCATGTGTTTGGGCACAATAATGACTTACTCAAGGTAGTATGTGTCTCTGGTAAACAATAAAAATGAACCATGAGTTCACAATTTCCATCACCGTTTTGGCAGAAAGAGGGAGTGAGGTGCAACTTTGGCTAAAACTCAAGTGGGGGAAATGTATTTTTTTTAAAAATAGAGTGGAGATCTTATAGCTAGGCTTAACCTTACAGGAGGGGATTTAGATTTTCCTGTAAATGGGTGTTCTAGAATATGCTTAATACTTCATAGCATACGCTTTTTGCCTCTACATGCCCTATGCTTACTATGCATGCATTTAATTCATAATATTTTGTATTGTAATGATGAATTCCTGCATCTATTAACAATTAATCGGAGTTTCATTTGAAATTATCAGTTTTGCTATTCATTCTGTGAACTCTTTTTCCCCAAATTGATTCAATACTTGCAATTTCCAAATTGATTTCAATATTGGAAATTTATTATTATATCCATTGATCTCTATGTGTTTCCAAACCTCATTATCACCACTACTGTTGAGAATTGAGACTTGCAAGTGTAAAGACAAGTATCTGGCTGTCTTACTTATCTTTTATAGTTTGGCGTTTCAGAAGATGCGGGTCTTTTATGAATTCCCTCTTTAGCAGTGTCATTCATACTGGAAAATCATGTGTTATTCACCCATATTTCTACTGCTTGTTTGCAGAACTCACCGTGTGACCCATGCCTGGTGCACTGCTGCATGCACTGGTGTGCTATATGTCAGGAGCATAGGGAGATGAAGGGACATCTATCCAGTAATTCTGCCATGCCCATGACCATTGTTAATCCTCCTCCAGTTCAAGAGATGAATGCAGGTGGAAACCAGGAAGCTGCACCGTCTTCTAAAAATGACACCGAACACACCACCATGGAGATACAGCCTTTGTAGGATTTGCCTCTTGCTGTATACAGAACTCAAAACAGCATTTTTGTCCCTTTTTTTTTTTTGGATTTGAAGCAAAACAAAGTATGTGAGACTCCTGTATGCTTGATGGCATCGAAAGTGCTGAATTGGCAGGTTGTTGATAGAAATTTTATTTCTCTTCCTTGTGATTGCAGTCCAACTTTAGTGGCTGCAGGTGCAATTTCTTATGCCTTTGTTCATCTTTTGAGATTATTATTCATTTGCTTATCTTGTTAGTTTCTTTGCATTATCATGATCAACTGTTTGGAAACTGTTCTTGAAACAGTCAACTGAAAATGGTTTTCTAACCTGGAAAGTCAGTTGGTAAACCTTGCGCATAAAAAGGAATTTTTGTAAGAGTTTATTTTGAAAACATATTTTTAAAAATAAATATGAAGTATTTTATTTTTATTTTCAAGAATGTTTTGAGTAATAATAAAAAATATGGAGGTTATTTTGAGTTTTGAGTAATAATTATGAATTTTATTTTTGATATTTGAGTTTTTAAATTAATTTTTGGTATAGCTTGTCAAGTTGGAGCTCCAAAACTTTAAAGTTTTTTTTAAGATTGTATTTTTAAAATTTTTATTCAATATTTTATATTCTAAAACATTTATAAATTTTATTAAAATGTTATTTTATAAAATAATATATTAAAATATTATATTTGACCTTATGAAAATAGTGGGGTTAATTCAAAATACGGTTTTTTATTTTTAAAAATAAAAAATTGTTTGTAAAAATTTTCGTTTAACCATTATTTTTCAAAATTAAAGTGAAATAAAAAATAGTTTTTTTAGAGGATTTTATTTTATTTTTAAAAATAAAAAAAGTATAGAATATGTTTTAAAAATATAAAAAATTTTAAAAAAAATTTCATTTGGAAATTTCTTTTTACTTTTTATTTTTTATTTTTAATTTTGTACCAAAATTTTCGCTATCTCGTGGGTCCAGAGGGTTTTGGGTTTAGTAGTGTAGCAGCAGTTGGAAACCCTAGGGGTTTAACCAGCACGGCGATCAACCCCGCCCAGAACCCTAACGCCCATGGCTCCCTCCGTACGGTCTCCGGCAGTTCGCATGCTATACACCCTCTCCTCCGCCCTCAAAACGACGTCGTCGCCTCTTTTGACTGGTCAACGGCGGACTTTCTCAGCCGGCAACCCAGCGCGAGTGGAGGCAACATGGTGGAAGGAGTCAATGGAGAGGCTTCGAAACATCGGAATCTCTGCCCACATCGATTCGGGGAAGACGACGCTGACGGAGAGGATTCTGTACTATACGGGAAGGATACATGAGATTCATGAGGTTAGAGGCCGCGATGGAGTGGGTGCGAAGATGGATTCCATGGATTTAGAAAGAGAGAAGGGGATCACGATTCAGTCTGCTGCTACCTACTGTACTTGGAAAGATTATCAGGTGTGAGTGGATTCAGTTGGTTCCGTTTCTATGGTTGATGACAAAATGTAGGAAAAAGGAAAGAAAAGAAATTGTTGAATTTTGACTTAGTTTATACTAAACCGCACTTGCTATGAGTATCGGTGCGATTAATTGCGTCTCTTTGGTTGCTGCCCAAGTGTGGGAAAATGTAAGAAATTTTAAATTGTGGAATTAGAGAGAAGCCAGTCGATGTTCTCGTAGTGGTTATCCAATGGTTTCTTGTCTGTTTGTTAAATCTAGGACAAGAAGATTTTTGAATATCTATTTAAAAAACCAATCGGGTCTGGTGCTATTTTCCACACTTGGATTGATTATCGGATACATAATTGATTTTCTTTTGCTAAGGTTTCATTGTGTGCTGTTTCCTTTGTAAGAAATTGTAGGGAAAGTGAAGAAACCAAATTTTGGAATCTTAGCTTTAGTATAGAGAGGGAAAAATGGATTAGTGTTCAATCTGCTGCTACTTACTGTACTTTAGAATACTTATCAGGTGACAATTTGCTATTACAATTTTCTCTTACTTTGACACCATTTAATTGTGAAAATGTAGGACAAGAAAGAATTTAAAAACCTTGAATCTTGACCCCCTGTTGTGTTGATGAGAAAGCTGTGGATAAGTGAAGAAAACAGAATACTTAATCTCCTGTTTGTGTTGTTTGGGGTTTTCCAAGAATGAAAGTTCGTCTCAAATGGGACAAATATTCTTGTATCAGGGTCAGTTCTGCAGCAGTGTTTCTTCCTTAGGTCCCATATGTTGAAAGTCATGCGATTAAAATTTACTGTTTAGAATGTTTATCAAGTATCGGGTCCATTTGGCTGTTGTAGAATGGGGGAAATAATTAAATCAAAATTGCGATACCATTCATTTGGTTTCCAGAAATTGAAAAGATCACATCAACTAAGCCAAATGCTTTATTTGGATGAGTTGAACAATTAAGGTTCTCTGGTCACAGCTTATTGTCAATTTACTTGGTCTGGAAAATACCGTTGCCACCATTTTATGATCTATTTCTTTAGGTTTTTATCCATCCAGAAATTTGTGTACCTTGTTGCACCCTCTTTGCTAGATGTTATATATATTCTTTTGGTTGCCCATTCAAAAGAAAAAAAAAAAATCATCCAGAAATTGTTTTTTGCAGGTTAACATAATTGACACTCCTGGTCATGTCGACTTCACCATTGAAGTTGAGAGGGCTTTGCGTGTCCTTGACGGTGCCATTCTTGTCCTTTGTAGTGTTGGTGGTGTGCAGAGTCAGTCAATAACTGTTGATCGGCAAATGAGAAGATATGATGTTCCAAGAGTTGCATTCATTAACAAACTTGATCGAATGGGAGCAGATCCATGGAAAGTTCTCAGTCAGGTACAATTTATATTTATGGTAGCCTGTGAAAATGTTTGAAATTTCCTCTCTTAATTTGATTAGTTTACTATTGCATAGTAAGTTTCATTAAAGATTGGAAGGAAATCTACTGTACAATTTCTTTTTGGTGCAAATGGGGTTCCAAGTAAAACCAGGATATTGGTTGGATAATCTTAAATTTAGGGTTGAAGCTCTGCAAGAAACATGAATGAAACTAATCCCTTACTGACAGTTTTAGTTGTTAGAGCAAGAATACTGCATGGGAATTGCAATGGTGCAAATGTGGAAATTATACTGGACAGAGACTGAGCATATATGTCTTCTTGAGATACCTGAGGGCTTTATGCACTGGTCTTTACTTCTCACAACACCTAATACATCTATATTTATAGAGAATTTTTTTTTTCCTTTGTTGATGATACAGGTTTTGGATAAGAATCTATGAAGTACCTGAATGTTTTTGTTGTTCTGTTGTGGGAATTTGTCAAACTAGTCGCAAGTCATTGGATTGAGCTTGGATGCTCAATGATAAGCAGCTGATTCTATTGGCTTGTTTTGTAGGCAAGGTCGAAGCTCCGGCATCACAGTGCTGCTGTGCAAGTTCCAATTGGGTTGGAAGATGATTTTCAGGGTCTTGTTGATCTTGTGCGGTTAAAAGCTTACTATTTTCATGGTTCCAATGGGTATGCTTCATAAGCTATGGGGTTGATTAGCTGCTTAATTCCTTTTAGTGTGGATTATTTTATAATGTTAATAAATTTTCTTTTCTTATTATCTTGTTGCCTTTTGCAGTGAAAAAGTTGTGGCCGAAGAAATACCTGCCAATATGGAGGCATTGGTTGCAGAAAAGCGGCGTGAACTCATAGAAATGGTTTCCGAGGTTGATGATAAACTAGCTGAAGCATTTCTAAACGATGAACCTATATCATCTGCTAGTCTTGAGGTATGTTAAGAGAAAAATAATCCTTAGAAAAGGGTGCGAAACTTGTATTCTTCATGCATTTCCTCAGTATACAAGCTTCAATGCTCTCAAAGAAGAAATATCTGGTTGCCTCTTAGACTATAACCCTCATATCTTGGCATAATTTATCCTTTTCCTATACTTAGTCATGAAGAAAAGACAAGGCAATCTGTCAGGCAGCTATGGTCAATAGCTGCTGCTTTAGAGGGATCCACCTATTGAATTTTGGCCATCCTCCTCTTTGTGCCCCCTCTCTTTGCTGCAGGGATTGCTGGAGGAAACTCATAATCCATTTTGTATCAATTCTTTTGGCGCGTCTAATATATTCTCACTTCATTTGCCCATTAAAAAAAAAAAAAAATCTATTTTATATCAAATCTTTAAAAACGTGACCATGAAATTTACCACTTTCATTTAACTTGTTCCTTATGAATGTGTGTCGGTTAAATATCAGTAGCCCAATTTTAACATCATTCTGGGAGCTAATGTTGCAATCCTAAATACTGTTCATCCTTTTGTTGAATGTCAAAGAAAAATTTAATTTTTAGTTATATGTTATTCTTGTGATTTTGAAGTTCAGAGTTTATTTTCTCTTGAGTAGGAGGCAATCCGCAGGGCTACAGTTGCACAGAAATTTATACCAGTCTTCATGGGCAGTGCATTCAAAAACAAGGTATTATGAGGTTGTTAATTTCTTCCTTTGAATGATATTCAGCTCTTTATAGCAAAATCCAGGCAAATTAAAATTTTCATATGTCAATAGAAGGAACCAAATTTTTGTTGAGTATGTATTTAATCTTTTGGGCATTCTCCCATTCCTTTAAAGATGCTTTTCCCAGACCTTATATAATCAAGTCTTTGAGATTTCAAGGGGAATGATTTCTTGAAAGGATGTAGATCATCCTATGGAATTGATGCAGGATTTTTTTACTTCCTGCACATGGAAGTTCCTTAATTTATAGAATTAAATGAAATATCAAAGAAGATAAAATAAAAGAAAGAAGAAATCCTTGGAAGTCACACCAAGGTTTCAGGACACAAGATCCAGCGTTTTTTGAGAACAATGGTTTTCTAAGAATCACACATGTGACAGGCCAATCTCACCTTCAAAGGGAAGCATAGTAGATGTTGAAAACTTTTATTAATTTCTGGCTCTTTCAGTTTGAAAAGCTACATAGATATATAGATTCTGATTATTCTTTTCTCTTATAGAAGAACTTTCCTTAGTCCTTAGTTTTCCTTATACAAATAGGAATAGATATAGGAAAGAAATATTGTTTAGAAACTAAAAGAAATAGAAACTTTCTTAACGCAACAAGAAGACTAAAAGGAATAGAAATTTGACAAATTGTAAATTACTAACTAAAACAGAAACCTGACAAAAGACTGAACTTAAATAAACTAATAATCCCAATGGGAAGTTAAATCATCATTGGTGTTCGAAATTAAGGCTTGGGCATTGGAGCTAGCCTTTCTCTTCACTTGTAAATTCTCAAAGTGTGTTTGCCACATTGTTCCCCATCAAGAATGCATGACATAACATTTTTAAGCTGAGAGCAAAGTACACTTTTGGGTGCTCTTCCTTAGGCACACTTGATATAATTGCTTTTACTTGTTAAAAAAAAAAAAAATTAAGCTGAGAGCAAAATTGTATTGATAGTGAGTGGTCAGTACAATGAGTGTTGCGAGTGTTTGTCTATCAAAAAAAAAAAAAAAAAGAAAAAAGAAAAGAAAAGAAAAATATTCACTGTTGCAAAAGGCATTTGGGTGAGTTGACCTAGAAAGCACCGTGCTTGAGGTTAGAGATGCTGAGGTAAGCTCCTAACTGATATTTAAAATTATCATATAACTTGTTTTAATAATTTAATCATCTTATAGCTTTGGTTTACTTAAGAATGGAGCATACAATTTAAGAAGTTAGGCATTCTTGTCATGAATGGAGGTGTTAAAGTCCTCCAGAGGAAAAGGACCCAGACACTTCCTCCCACTTAGTTGATTTTTTCCCTAATCATCAATGGTGTTCCTTCCCCTTTCATTTCATGATCTCTCTTCTCTCAAACTGTGCACTAGTTCAATATCTATCTTCCTTTTTTTTTTGTTTGGTGAGAAGGGAAAGAGAGAGCAGGGGGAAAAGACTCTGACACAAGGGTGTCTAAATCACCAACTTTTGCATCTCTCTCTCTCTCTCTCTCTCTCCCCATTCATGCACAGACACAAGTTGTGCATTGAACCCATATATAAATTTGGACTTTTCTGTGTCTTCAAGATTCTTTTTGTGGTAAGTGGTTTTGGGTGTGGCTTGGTTGTGGTAGGAACTACTTCAATGACCTTATTAATGATGCTAATGTGAAGTCGTAGCGAATGTGAGTTGCTTTGCTCCCTTGTTCTGCTGCTTGATATTATATATAATAGTCAGGATTCTTCTCCTCTCCTTGGACACTTTCCCTTTTGATGTTAATTATAATAGAAACATGTACTATTTGTGCTGCTTGTATGCAGGACTTGAATATTTGTTAAGCTGTATTCTTCATCTTCTGCCGTTTTGGAATACAGGGAGTGCAACCCCTTCTTGATGGTGTGCTCAGTTATTTGCCTTGTCCTACTGAAGTTAGCAACTATGCTCTTGACCAAAACAAGAATGAAGAGAAGGTGTCCTGTTGATGACTGTTCTTTCTTGAATCTTCTCTTCTAATTTTGCATAGCAATCTGATGAAGGTACTAAAATATCTTTTCTCCTTGGATTGGTTTCCTATTAGGTGACTTTATCTGGAACTCCAGTTGGACCTCTAGTCGCACTGGCTTTTAAATTGGAAGAAGGGCGCTTTGGTCAATTGACATACCTAAGGTACAGTTTGAAGTTTGTTTGGTTTTATTTTTATTTTAATGTGTGTACAAGGCTCTTATTTATGCATTAATGGAGTGTTATATGTTGATCTAAACCATATATTACTGAACTTGTGCTAACTTTTATTTTTGTTAACGAAGAATCTACGAGGGTGTCATTCGGAAGGGTGATTTTATAATCAATGTAAACACAGGCAAGAAGATAAAGGTGAGTTGAAGTCCAAGTCATGTATGATTTTGATTTTATGGTTCTTATTGAAGTTTAAAATTTCTGCTTTGTGTGAACCAGACTGATTTTTTTTCCTTCGTTTTTTTTTTTGATGTGCTATGATTTTATCCCCATTTTACTTTAGCCAATTTCATGATGTGAGAAAAGAAAGTTTTCCACTTAAATCAATTTTTCCATTCCTTAATAAATGATTTCCATCGAAGTTCTGTTGTTCATTGTGGAGAAAAAAATTATGCAACACTTGAAAGGCAAAAAGTGCCTATATGGCTTGGTGTTTGTTTGTCTTACGGTAACATCAAATATATCTTTCAAGGTGACTCGTGTGTACTTCAGTAAGTGTATGATCAATTTATTGATGTGGTTGAAAGCTTCAGATTTTGTGTTCCAATAAAAACATGTTCCATGATTTCCTTCTGCATGATGTGGACCACTGCCATTTTAAGTATGATATTTTCTGATTTTGTTAAATATATTGCTGAAGCCTTGTCATTTTATTCTACAGGTTCCTCGCTTGGTTCGGATGCATTCTAATGAGATGGAGGTTAGTTTTTGCTTAACACATTCATCTCACTAGCATATGCAAATGCAATTATTAGTTTTCTCCTTGAGAGGGTGGGCCAAACAAATCCTTCGGGAGTCAAAGATCTTATAAGATTTTTTCAGTTTGATACTAGATCATAGATCTGAAATTTAGTGTTTCTCCTAAAACTTGATCTTTTGAACTCCAGTGAGCTCATTTTCCTTTTCCCTGGGTTGTTATTTTATTTTATTTTATTTTATTTTTAAATTCTACAGGACATTCAAGAGGCCCATGCTGGGCAAATAGTTGCTGTCTTTGGTGTTGATTGTGCTTCAGGTTTGACTTACCCACTGCATACATGCAATCAAACATGAGAATTTGTTTCTATGTTGTTTTCCATAGTCAAAAAATTTGACTGGACCAGGGCGGAATCACTGCAATGTTGTTTTCCTTGTTGATCTGTTTTTTGTAATCTTGGAAGGATTCCTCATCTTTCATCATACTTACCGATCTCAATGCAATGAATTTTCTTGTATCTAATAAGAAAAAGTTCAAGTCTAGGAGAGAGAAGGAAATGATGAGATGGACATTTGATAATGTCAATGGAAAAATATTTAAAATTCTATTCTCTACTGCATATTGTCTTCAAAATACTGGAGTTTGGAGGAGGATTCATTTTGCTAACTCAAAATAATTGTGATGAGGCTGTTACAACTTGTCTTACGATGCTTCATTCCAATTTTGCTTATGTTGCTCTCTGCTTCATTTGTTTCATATATATATATTTCATGATATCTAAACTTCTTTTTGTCATCAGGTGATACTTTTACTGATGGGTCTGTGAGATACACCATGACCTCTATGAATGTTCCAGAACCGGTCATGTCATTAGCTATTTCACCCGTTTCTAAGGATTCTGGAGGACAAGTGAGTACTGCCAATTGAGATATCAATTTACTTTGTAACTGATGGTACCAAATGATGGTAATTTTTTTATCCTTGTACAGTTTTCAAAGGCTTTGAATCGCTTTCAGAGAGAGGATCCTACTTTCCGTGTTGGGTTGGACGCTGAGAGTGGGCAGGTTCGATTTATGACATGCATTTCACACATTCCTTAGAGGAAGAAGTTTTATCATGCCTAACCATGACATCAAAATGGTTTCTTGAGCAGACAATTATTTCTGGAATGGGAGAGCTGCATTTGGACATTTACGTTGAACGCATTCGGAGGGAGTATAAGGTGCCTGGTCTTTTTGTCTTTCTTTAACACAGTGATGGGATTCTAGTAGGATTGCTAATTCAAAATCTTCACCTGTATACTTAAGTACTCCCTCTTTCCCTCTTTAATTTACCTTTATGAAGGTTGATGCAACTGTTGGAAGACCTCGTGTTAACTTCAGAGAGACTGTTACTAAACGTGCTGAATTTGATTACTTACATAAGAAACAAACTGGAGGACAAGGTCAATATGGAAGGGTCTGCGGGTAAGCATAGATCAATTATTGGCTTCTTCTTTTTGTGTATATTCTTATTATTTAATAAAAGTATCAACTGCAGATGGATTGCCAAATTTATTTTTTTTTCTTTGTGCCATTTGTTTGAAACAACATTCATTTTTCTTTTTTATTGGGCAAGTTGTTTGTTTGTATATTTTATTTGGTTACTTGGAAATTCTACAACCTGCAAAAGTTTATTCTCTCCCTTTGAAACTGAGTTTCTTGGTTAAGTTACTCATAAATCAGAATTATAGTCTTTTTAGAAATCTCAGCTGAAGTTTGTTAATAACGTTGTACAGCTGCTTGAAGAAGCTTCCTAGAGGGCAGGGAGCACTTCCTGGCTGTCAAAGAACTTGGACTTTGTCTTTATACATCCTAGAAGTACTTTTTGTTAAGTTTGAGGGTCAAAAGCTCTTCTCATTGAAGCATTGTCAGCTCAGACTCATGAGAATAACATGCTTGAAAGACATATGAACCCTGAGTAGTCTGTTGTGTTTCAAACACATGGCTTTGTGATATCTTTAAAAGGATAAATATGTACATTCCATATCTTACCTTCTCTGGAGCCCTTCTGAAAATGTAACACCCAAACATTATCAAAACATCTTTGAAATAACCTCTTTCTACATCTTTCTTTTGAGAAAAGCACTTCCCTTGAAATCAAAATGCATAAAACAAACCCTTAATAGGAATTCTAAATGCTCTGAGTCAATACTAGCTGTGACTGTTTGGTGGGTTATCTGTATCTTCACTTCTGTTGTATGACCAAGCAGGAAAATATTAGGGGTGATTGTTCATGATTTCTGCTATCTTCTCCAACTTGGGCATCACATTTTCTAGGTTTTCGTATCAGTTATAATGTCTCAAAAATATATATCTTTGTCATACAATTGGTTTTTGATAAGCAATACATTATGGCTGTGACTGGCGTGGAGTTGCTCAAAATACGAAGAACCCATTTGTTTTGGGTTCAAAATACAATTTTTACATACCTACTACTAGTGACTTGTTACATGTAGCATGCTCATCAAGCCAAGACCTAGGCACCAATCTAGTGCCTAAGCAAACTGCAAAGTTGCTCCTGAGTTTTGACAACTAGTATGATACATGTATCATATGTACTATTACTGAATGTATAAGTGTTCCTATTCATGAATGAGATTATCTATTCTTTTGGAAGTTTCACTAGCATTTCTTTTTATTGGCAGGTATGTAGAACCACTCCCAGAAGGATCCACCACTAAGTTTGAATTTGAGAACATGATTGTAGGACAAGCTGTACCATCCAATTTTATCCCAGCCATTGAGAAGGGTTTTAAAGAAGCAGCCAATTCGTGAGTGGTTTACCTTTTTTATTTTTTTTATCTGATCTTTTTTCTTTCAATGGATTATATATGGATTGATATATTTTCTGTTTCTACACGTGAACTTTTGCTAACTATCAAAGAAGTGTGAACTATTGTTATTAGTATTGATCTGATTTCTCGTACTTGTACAGGGGTTCACTGATAGGGCATCCAGTTGAAAATATTCGTATTGTTTTAACAGATGGTGCTGCCCATGCTGTGGATTCTAGTGAACTTGCATTTAAGTTAGCTGCAATTTATGCTTTTAGACAGGTTTTTCTCTTGGCCTGATGCCTACGTGAATTTGTTGGTAAAATAGATTTCACAAATTTCTTTTAGGCTTTTATCCCCTCTTCTTTTTTTTCTCAAAGCTGTGCTTTACCCCCTCATTTTACTGCAAGATTTTCACATTGCTGCTTTATGGAACAGTGCTATACAGCAGCCAAACCTGTGATATTGGAACCTGTAATGCTTGTGGAATTGAAAGCGCCAACAGAATTTCAGGGCACTGTTACTGGTGACATCAATAAGTGAGTGCTTCTATTTACTCTCTACCAAAATGTCATCAAGGCTTTCATACTAACTCCTGGAAATGAAAAAAAAAAAATGTCTGCATCTATAATAGGAGGAAAGGTGTGATCGTCGGAAACGACCAGGATGGAGACGATTCTGTAATTACTGCCCATGTATGTGCTCCTTTTCTCGCTCTTCTTGTATTCCTTTTTAGAGTGTGACAAGTTCTTCATGCTAGAAAAAAATTGTTGTTGCTCTTGAGATGTGGTACAATTGGCAAGGGATTGGGGCTGGAATATCCGCTGCTTAAAGTTTGATTTGCAGGAGAACAAAAATGCTAGCTCTCAAAGAACATGTTAATATTAGTTGGAATTAAATTAGAATTAGTATTAATAGAAATTAAATTAGGATTAGTATTTGTTAGAGTCAAATTGGGATTAGCTTTTGTAATGTCCCACATCGGATAGGGGAGAATGTTCCTGGCGCTATATATGTAAAGACTCCTCTTAACCCTGTAGACGCGTTTTAAAGCTGTGAGGGCCCCTTGGGCCCAAAGTGGACAATATCTACATGGTCGGTTGTGGGTTTTTACAAATGGTATCAGAGCCGATCCTCGGCCCCGGTGTGGGGGTTTGTTTGGCTCCGTAAGGGGTGTTTGTCTGTTTGGCCCCGCAATCCCATGGGACACAACGAGGACGTTGTGTCTGCATGGGGGGGTGTTTGTAATGTCCCACATCGGATAGGGGAGAATGTTCCTGGCGCTATATATGTAAAGACTCCTCTTAACCCTGTAGACGCGTTTTAAAGCCGTGAGGGCCCCTTGGGCCCAAAGTGGACAATATCTACATAGTTGGGTGTGGGTTTTTACAAATAATTAGATTATAAGATAATTAGAATTAGAGTCATAATAGGTTATTAGAATCCTAGTAGACTTTAGATTTCTTAGAGAAGCCTATAAATAAGACTAATCAATATAAATCAAGGTAATTAATTGATTGATGTTAATATTTTTTTTTTTAATTGCAACGATTGCAATCCTCAATGGTGAGACTCCATTGATTTTCTTCTAGGTGAAACTCCTAGAAGGCCTTAGTGAGACTCTAAGGTTTCTACTTCTTCTTTGTTGTATCTTCTTTCTCTCCATTTCTTTTATTTTATTTTTCTCTACCATAAACTTTATTCATTATTCCTCTCCTTACACCCTAAAAATAAAAACCCTAGCCCACTTATTTGATTGTAGGCAACCATCCTAGGTCGTCCTACATCAGGGAGACTTACTCTCATCAAGAGCACTTTGTAAAACTTGACCATTTACTTTATGCCTCTATTGTCTTGCCCAAGAAGGTCGGTTCAAGGATTGAGAAGATCTTAAGATACTTTTTGTGGGGGGTTCATTAAAGAAAAAACTGCACTTGGTGAGATAGGAGATCACTTTGAGAGAGGAATGTAATAGAGGTCTTGGTATTAAAAAGCTACCAACAAACCAACAAGGTGTTGCTAGGCAAGTGCATCTAGAGGTTTGCCTCAGAGAATGGGTCCCTTTGGAAGCGGGTTATTGTTGAGAAGTATGGGGAGGAGGGGGGGTTTCCTAAGGTAGTAGGTGTGGTTTTGACATTGGGTTGTGGAAAGCCATAAGGAGAGGTTGGGGAATTTTAATAGCTGAACCTCATTCAGGTGGGCAATGGAAGATGGTTGAAAATCTAGAAAGCTAGATGGTGTAGTGATTCTACTCTAAGAGTGTCTCTTCCCTATTTGTATTTCATAACTTTGAGAAAGGATGCTTGGGTGGCTGATGTATGGTAGTATGGGATCAGCAGGGTGACGGAGGGCGTTGGAGCTCGTGAATAATTGGGGGGATGGATAGGTTAAGGCCTTTCTCTTAAGCATTCAAGGGAAGATTGTGAGAAGGGATGAGGAAAATAGAATGGAATGGATGGATGCAAGGAAGAATAAGTTTTCAGTTAAATCCTGCTACACTTGCTGAGGCATGAAAGAGTGGAAGCGTGCCTAGCTTGTTGGAAAAAGTTCTCTAGATCAATTGCATAGGAAAGGATGGTCTTATTGGTGACTCAATATTTTCTTTGCAAGGAAGATGAAGAGTCTATAGATCACATCTTTCTACATTGTATGGGGAGGTAGGGTGTTATGGAATTTGGTGTTTTCCTTGTTTCGGGTTGTGTGGGTGATGGCAAGTTCAGTAAGAGAAACTCTTTTAGGGTGTCCTGGTTCATTTTGGACAAAAAATGAAAGGTCTAGAGGTTTGTCCCATTGTGTACATTTTGGACATTATGTAAGGGCAGGAACTGGAGATCATTTGAAAGCAAAAAAAATGCCTAATCAAGCGCTAATCACATGTCTTTATAGCCTTTTGTTGTGGGATAGATTGTAGATTGTACATAGATGATCCCTAGCCATGTTAAGAGTTTATAGATTGGTTAGGGTTTTCATGAAGGGATTTTTGTTTTTCTTGCTCTTTTGTGTTTTTGCTTTTTAGCGTCACTAGTTATGACTTGTGTACCTTGGAGCACTTTTGGTAGGTGTTTTTTGTTAATACATTTATTTTATTTGCCTATCAAAAAAATAAAATAAAATTGAAGAGTAGTTAATCAGAAAGCATTGGAATTGTTTGGAAGAGACTCAGGGTTCTAAGAATCACCTTGTCAAGCTTGCTTCAATCGTCAGTATTAGCAGTACTATTGGTTTGCATCAGTTTTATTGTAAGTAATTATTTGTGGAATCATTTTCTGCTTCACAGGTCCCTCTAAACAATATGTTTGGGTA
Source organism: Vitis riparia (assembly GCF_004353265.1). NCBI lineage: Eukaryota > Viridiplantae > Streptophyta > Magnoliopsida > Vitales > Vitaceae > Vitis > Vitis riparia. The sequence goes on from NC_048445.1 coordinate 7,247,456, forward strand.
CTCAACATCACTTCGTTCAATGACTCAGGTAAAACCAAGTATCATTTTATAAGGGCTATGCCATAGCTGGAGTTGCTCTGCAGAATATGTTAAAATATATGTTATTTGATCCTCTATGTGCAGGGGAAAGGTGAATTCACAATGGAATACAAAGAGCATTCACCGGTTTCTCAAGATGTGCAGCTGCAATTAGTGAACACCTACAAGGCCAATAAGGCAGCTGAAAATAGTTAGGATTCTGCTGACTTTTTGAGGAACACGTCCCTACATTCATAGTGTAAACCATATCTTATTTTTTTATATTTATCCGGGCCAAAAGTGTTCTGGTCTCTAAATTTTGACAAGCCAGATAATTGTTACCTACATTCTTTAATACGAATAATGTATGAAATGATTGTACTTTAAACAGGTATTCATCACAGTCAAATTGTCTTAAAAAGGATAATAGGGCTATGCAATTTTCATCTCCTTCTCTCTCAAATTGTCTCATATTGTCTTTAAACAGGTATTTATGACAAAGGAAGAAAATGATGGATCTTCAACTTGAATGATAATTCAAATTTTCAATTGAAAAGTTACAATAGGTAGTTAAATTAAAATAGGAAAACCAATCTTTGTTTCAAATAGCCTATACTGCAGAGAAGGGTAATATAATGTTTTCAACTGTGCCCTAGAATGACCCATTAAAATAAAATCATGTTCTATTAAGATGTTTTATTACAAGGGATCCATTACATTAACCCAGAAAATTCCAAAGCAGACAACCCAAAACTTGAAAGATTGCACTTCATAGAAGCTTATTGACGCTTGTGTTTGCTTGGGTTTTCTCCAGAGACAATTTCTGTTGCTTCTCATAGAAAGAGTTTCCAAGGATCTCATGAAAAAATCTCTATGACCATACCAAACCAACAATTATTGAAAGCAAAATAAAGCACACCAAACAGTAGAGCCAGCTGCATGTTTCAACTTTTAAATGCTATAAAAATAATGAATACTCACATTTGGCTTTAAATATGTGCCTACAAGGTATATAAAACTATATACTGTCCTAAAACATTCCTTACAGTCCTCTATCCTCCCTGCATAGAGTGGACCAAAGGTTACAAAATTGCTTAGAAACAAGATTCAGTTTCACTAATTAAAATGAACAAAAAATTACAATAACATCATCAAACACAAGAAAATGTCTAAGCAATTAGATCCAATGCAACCTGCATATCAATTAGATGTTGAAACATGGCATCAACCATGTAACAAGGGCACAAAGAATACAATATATTGACCTTGAAAGGAAATGAATTGTGAAGTAGAAAAATAACAAGGACAGAAACAAATGTACTTGGTAAAAGATTAAAACAAGAGAATCCCCATGTCTACACAAATATCAAGCTCTAAACTAAAAGGAAAGAAAAAATAAACAAATATCGTATTGTTGATTTTGAATGTAGATACAATCTCTAGGTTTTTCATAAAAGAAACCTCTTGTATTCTTCAAGAAGCTTAGATCTAAGAGTTTGGACTGCATGTTTCGTGCACTAACAATGAGCACTTCCATAGTGGTGACAAAAGATAACACATTTGAGCTTCAATCCTTGATCTGAGTGTACATTGAATCTTTTCTGAAAAAAGGCCATATTGTTAAAGAATGACAAAAGCTGAAGTCTGGCATGTGTCAAGTATACAAAAGCATTACCAGGGTTAAACTAAAAGACAAGAATTGAAAAAATCAGAAAAAGAAATAATAATCATAGGAAGATGGAATACAGAACAACTTCTTTGGTGTCCAGTTCTTTATTGGGCAAGGATGGGTTTGGGATGGTTAGTAGTAAATCATCCAAGTCTCCCTCTTTATTAGGCCAGGCCTGCGGTGTTTCTAGGAGGCCTGCAGTGATTTTTTAAGTGCAATATATGAGGGAGAGGGATCAATCCATCAAATATTTCTTCGTTGTTGTGTTATTGTTCTTTTATCTCCTAGAGGCCATCTCTTTGGGAGTAGGGAAGCTCCTTGATAAGGGTTATCACTTAATTTATTCATTTTATTGGGTTAAACATCTACTAATTGAGATGTGCCCTGATCTTAATCTCTCAAATGTGCATGGAAATATTCAACAGGAAGAACTACGTTTCTCCTTTTGCAAGCACCATGTGACCAGTGCTAGTATTTGATTTCATGAAATCTGTTTTCTCCTAATAGCTCTGTTTCCATCATATTAGCTGGAAAGCCTTTGGTTCTCATTTTCTATAGAACCTATGGAACATGCAAATTTTTATTCACCATTAAATGTGTTCCATGGACCCATTTTATTCCATATTGCCATTTAAATGGTCTAAAATGTTCCATTCCTACACCTGATCATCCACCCAAAATTATATATTGGCATTCAGTTTCTCTCCAAATAGGAAATGAAAGGAAAATAAACATAGAGAAGAATGCCATGGTTAAAGAATCCTAAAGAAAATATGCAATGTAAATCAAATCCATTAGTGTCTCAGACTTCTATAATACTCAGTTTACTAACAATTGAAGAGCTTTCAAAATTTTAAATCATTTGTAAACCCAATTAGGAAATTTCATACGTCAGATAACCCCAAATATTCATAGAGGGTAACTTGAGAGTAAAAGGCAAAACTAACCACCAAAAAAAAAAAATGCAGATAGTGAAGCTTTCTCTCTGTAGTATCATATAACTTCTTCAAAAATGGAAAAGATTGACCTTCTGAAAACCCCCATGACAGAAGGCTCCCAGTCCTACTTATTTAGGTTAGCCATTTTCCTCTAGACGCGGAAAAAACCATGGACCTACAGAATGTAATCGTAGATCATTTATTGCCACACGGCCAATGAGGAACCTTTTCCTCTTCTTGATAGAGATTAGTTTGTAAGAAATTTATTATAATCCAAATCCAATAATTCTATTTTTTTTTATCATCTGCAATAATTTCCCCATTCCATCTCTCCCTATAATGCATCTTAATAAGTTTCACACTAAAGAACAAAGCTAACTTTCTTTGAAACAAAATTTCATGAGAAAAATGAAATAATCTATACAACCATGGAATTTCTGAATAGATTGAATGTTTACCATTGTGCTATGTGACCCAAACAGCAAAGCAAATCTATCTAGTACCTTCATTTATTAACTTATAGAGACCAACAATATCTCCACCAGCACAAAATGCCCTGCCACTGCCCTTCAAAAATTCAAGATAATGCCTTAAGTCTTCTGTTAACATACAAACGGACCCAATAGCTGAAAAGATGAAACGGATGTTACCTTCATTACCACAAAACCGATATCAGGATTTTCTTCCCAAGACTTGTACGGGTTTTGCAGTTTAGCTCCCTGGGGCCACGAATAAAAACCTCAAGAAGTAAATTTCCCTTGATGGGTTCAACCAAACATCAGAACTACAAATGCCTGGACAATAAAGTTGTCAATTTGAACTAAGCATTACATTTTTAAGTTGCTTCATTGAATCCAAATTACCAAAACTTCTGCCAGCTCTGTACACCCAAATTAGAGTTTGAACGACAATCAGGTTTTCGAGAATTACACATATGAAACAAAATAAATAAAAAAATAAAATAAAATACTGAAAGGCGATTTTAAAGGGAGAGAAGGCACACCATTGAAGCATTGAGAGCATTGAGAGCATGGGGTCTGTTAAGAATTGCAGTTCTGGAACAACCTTCGCCTTCAACCAGCACCTGATACAACTAGAGAAATGATCGTAAGTGCTGGATGAGTGTAAATACGTGAAAAACAAATGGGTATTTGTGGAAACTCACTTCGGAGTCAAAATCATTGACAGCAACAAGGTTGGGAATGTGGGAAATAGCTTTGTGATGGGTGAAGAAGGGAGGACAGTGAATACCACTGCGCCTACTCCGCCACAAAACCTTCAAGCCCTGCGTTTTCTCTGCTCTTTTTCCTTCTCTCTTTCTTTAGGCTCAACAGGGTTGATTGCAGGATCAAAAAGCTGCTAGTTGAGAGGAAACTTTGATCCTTTTAGTTAAAGAACCATGCAAAATTACCTTAAAAATAATTTATAATTTGTATAAAATTATAGAATTAATTGACTAAAAAGGGTAAAAAAATCTTGTATTTGTAATTCTAATTTTCTCAATTTTTTGTTTTGAAAAGTAACTTATTTTTTACATAATGGGCTCGGTTCTACCCGTCCTCAAAAGCTTGCTCAGAGGAAAAAAGGGTGTCCAATCCACATATAAACATCGTAACAGCCTAATAACTTTAGGACAAATTCAACTTCTAATGGTAACAATATCAGTTTATTGTATCTAATCCCTTACTAAACTACTTACAAGCAGTTTTTGTTAGTGAGAGGGAGTATTAAAACAATAAAATGATTAAATAAAATTCATTATAATGACAAAATTTTCCAATGTCCCCATTTCATATCACAACGAAAAGACATCATTGCCATGGACCATCCAAACATGCCCTTAATCCGAAGCCTCAAGCGTGTCCATTGGCAGTTTAGAGCAGTTATAGACAGTTACCGAATCTAAACACAAAAACACACCTTTTCTCCATCTTCCCTCTCTATCCTCTCCCATACTCAGAACTTGAAATTAATTTATGAGACATGCATTGTATCAAGGTCTCTTCTTTACTAAGATTAGGCTCTGAATTACTTAATCTCACCGAGGAATTATTCAGCCCTACATCTCTCCGATCATATTTTGCCGAGTTTATCTCTACCTTCATCTTCGTTTTCCTCGGAGTCGGCTCTGCAATTTCAGCCGGTGAGTGAAAATTGTTCTAAATTTTGAATTCCTCCCGTTGCAAATGCCTTCCAATTGAAAATCAATATTATTTTATTATGGCTTGGTGTAGACGGTTTTTAAAAGTAATAAATTATTATAGATATACTTTTATTTAAAAATAAAATTGAAAAAAAAATCAGTATATTTTTTTTTTCTGTCATGTAATTCTTGTTTCTATTTGTTCTATAATGATGTTGGGCAGTCAATATAATGGTTTTTTTTTTAAATGTTGCCACGTTGGCAGCGAAGCTGATGACATCAGATGCCACCTCAGCTGAAACCGGTGTTCTGGCTGTTGCCGTGGCACACGCTTTTGCATTGGTTGTTGCTATGTATTTGGCCGGAGATATATCTGATGGCCATGTCAATCCAGCTGTCACATATGGATTGGTTGTTGGAGGCCATGTCAGCGGGTTGACTGGCATATGTTATTGCATGGCTCAATTATCGGGGTCCGTTACTGCATGCGTGGCGTTAATATTGGTCACGGCGGGCCAGGTAGATCAAAATAGTTTTATCTTTTGCAACGTACTTATGTATTGATTTGCAATTTGATTATTACAGGCTATTCCTACTACAAGGCCGGATCCCAAAATATCGGGTTTAGCTGACGTGGCGATCGAGGCCTTGGCCACGTTTGCAATCGTGTATGCGGTGTTTGTAGCACGAGACCTAAGGAACGGGCCACGTGGAATCATGGGACCAATAGCGGTCGGGTTTATATACGGGGCGAATATATTGGTGACAGCACCGTTAACGGGCGGGTCAATGAATCCGGCCCGATCATTTGGACCGGCATTTGTAACGGGTGATATGAAGAAGCAGTGGGTTTACTGGGTCGGACCCCTGGTTGGAGGGGGCATTGCAGGTTTGGTGTATGAGAGCTTGATGACAACATCAAATGGCCAGCCTCCTTCTTCTATTAGTAGTGTGGGCTAGTGTGACATGCCCTCTAAATTAAAGTCCTTTAATTTGTAGTAACTTTCTACGTATTTTCCCTCTATTTATGTATGTCATAAATTTGTAATAAGATAGTGAATGGGTTAAACTTGAATTGTTGGATTAGATTCTGATTGGTTGTTTGATTCAAAATTCATTTATAATATTTTTTTAATTTTATATATGATAATTAAAAATAAAAAAGAAAATAAATATTATTATATATAATAATTAATATTATAAATATTATAAAAACATTAAATCAAGTTCAAATTAAAATTGATTTCAAGTTATATTAGAGTTATTTGAATCTTAGTTCGAACTCAATCTAAACTCAATTCAAATTGAGAAAATTTAACTCAATTTCAACTTGAGTATCAAAATTTTTTGTTTAAGCTTATCATCCAAACATCAAGTTGGTTAAGTTAGGTCGGAGCAACCCATTCAAGTTCCACACCTATTTACAATTTATATGTGATTAATGGGTATAATTTTATAAGGTTTATTAGTTTGAGTTATTTTTCATCAACGTATTTTCAGAATAATTTATATCATAAATAATTTGTATGCTTAATATGTTTTTTAAGTTTTGATAATTGAATTTAATGATTTATGCATTATAATTTGAAGAGTTTTCGGATGTAATAATTTATCAACTTAGTGAGAGACTAAATAAATAAATAAAACACTTTCAAATTTAAAAAACGATTTTAGTGAAAAATCAACTGATTTTCTAAAATAATCACTTATAATAATTCTTAAAAAAAATTAAAATAATTCTCCTAAAAATATTTATAAAAAAAAACACTTTGATTAAAAACATTATCAAACAAAACATTTTTGGATAAAATTTTTATTTAACTCATAATTTAGTTATTAATATGGTTTTGAATGCGGTCATTCTCAAAGGTTTTTTTGCGTTACACCTAAAATAAACACATCAAATACTAATTTCCAAAGTTACTCCATTGCAAAAATTATCCCATGCTAAACATAATCTAAAAAAAATTAACATTTATTTTGGAACTCATTTTCATTTTATTTCTTTCAACTTTCTCTTCTGCTTGGATTTTCTTTATCCAAACAGAGCACAAATCCAGTTAGATTAGACTGATTTTCAGCCTACACATTACATATAGGAAAAACAAAAAAATGGAGGACAAGGTCAACCCTGAAGATTAGCAAGAAAACAACTTGGTTTCATGCATGGAGCATGGGTGACGACTCTTTCCAACTGTAAAAGTTCAATCTCTCCTCCTACCTTATCTCTTTCCTCGATTTTCGTCTCTCTTTGATTCTGCTGCCCTTCTTCTTATCTCCATCTCCCACTCTCTTATATATATATATATATATAGTTTACAACCCATTTTTTGTTCAGTTAATTATTTTCATACTAATCTCCCCCTTCTATTCTGCAACCATGGCGAAAGATGCAGTTAGGGTTCTTGTCACCGGGGCTGCTGGTACTCTTCCTTCTACCTTTACTTCTGTGTTTGGTTGCTGGGAATTGTGTTCACAAAAGAAATTAATAACCCAGTTGTGTTGAGGACCCAAATGTACTAGCTTTTCAAAATTTTATTTTAGTTAATCATTTACTTTCTCACTTTCTAGGCTAGATGCCAGGCAGAGGGTTTATGGGTTCTTTGCTTCGGGGTGAAGAGTTGGATTTTCTTGTGGGCTTTGTGTTGGTATCTCCACACATGCACGTTGTTGTGGTGGTGTTGCTGTGGATTCTTTCTTTGTTTAATCGTATGCGTGTGATTGAAATTAAAAGCAGTGGTTTTTTTGTGTTGGGTCATGGGCATATATAGGGGGATTGCAGTGGTTATGTTTGTGTAATTGCTGTTGAGAAATGGAATATGATATAGTGCTTCAGAAAAGTGTTGTGGTGCTGGTTTGTGTTTATTTGCTTTGGAGGATCATCAGATATATATGGAGCTTCCCTAATGTAGAAAAGGAGCCCGTTATTGTTCTTGTTACTGGTGCTGCAGGCATGTTTCGTTTATTCTCTTTTACTTCATGGATTATGGCACATTAATACAAGGGTGTTGTCAAACCATTCCTGTCTCCCTTAATAGCGGTTTGGTATATATATATATATATTTGACTTGGTGGATATTCCCTTGAATTGTTGGATTGTGGACTTATTTCACAGGGCAAATAGGGTATGCTCTTGTTCCAATGATTGCTAGAGGGCTCATGCTTGGCCCAGATCAGCCTGTCATTCTGCACATGCTTGATATTGAACCTGCTGCTGAGGCCCTGAATGGAGTGAAAATGGAGCTGATTGATGCTGCCTTTCCTCTTCTCAGAGGTATGCTTCTTAGTTTGAGTACTAGGTAATTAATTGACATTAAGAGTGGTTGATCTTGAGCTTTTGTTAACCTTTTCGGGTGTGTTTTTGTTCACCAGGAGTTGTTGCTACCACAGATGCCATTGAAGCTTGCAAAGATGTCAATATTGCAGTTATGGTTGGTGGATTCCCTCGGAAGGAAGGAATGGAAAGGAAGGATATGATGAAGAAAAATGTATCAATTTATAAGGCTCAAGCGTCAGCCTTGGAGCAACATGCTGCTCCAAATTGCAAGGTAAGGTTTGCCTATTTAAAGTCCTCAGGATTGCTTGTGCATTGTTTTTCAATTCCCGATGATGAACATATGGTAGGATCCTACATAATACAAAACTAATGAATTATCCATGGTCAGCAACCTCACTCTGTCATGGTTTTTGTTTGTATTAATGTAGCATATATGAACATGTCCCTGCTCAGTCTCAGTCTCAATAATTCCCAACTGTTCTCTTTCTTTGGTAAAAGCATTTTGGTTTCAACATTTCTCATTCTATTAATCCGGGACAACAGAAGAACTGCCTTCCGTTTTTATCTCATTGTTGCTTCAAGATATCACTTCTTTCACACCTCCCTTTTTTTGGTGAGTCCACGAGGTTAAGAGGAGTCCCATACATATGTAGTATCAAAAACTTTTTCCTCTATCCGAAGTGGGATATCATGAAAGAAGGCTCATGTGTTTTTGCTTCATAATATATGATCTTAGTTGCAGAAAACTGATATATAATCATGTTAAATGGCTTTGAGGAAACCTCTTGATCTTTAAGTTAGCTGTTGTAGAATTTAAAGATCACATTGTTCCTAGCAAGTGAACATGTTTTGCTCTATCTTTGCACAGGTGCTGGTGGTTGCTAACCCAGCAAACACCAATGCACTTATTTTGAAGGAATTCGCTCCTTCAATCCCAGAGAAAAATGTTACCTGCCTTACCCGACTTGACCATAACAGAGCCCTTGGTCAAATCTCGGAGAAGCTGTTTGTCCATGTTGGTGATGTGAAAAATGCTATCATCTGGGGCAATCATTCTTCAACTCAATACCCGGATGTCAATCATGCAACTGTCTCCACCTGCAATGGAGAGAAACCAGTTAGAGAACTCATTGCTGATGATAATTGGTAGCTTCTTGATTCCACTCTTATCTTGTTCTCTTCTGTTATAAAAAAAAGCTTATCACTTGTATGGAGTACTAACCATCCTGCATTCTCATAGGATAAACACCGAGTTCATCACCACTGTGCAGCAGCGTGGGGCAGCCATCATCAAAGCTCGGAAACTATCGAGTGCATTATCTGCCGCAAGTTCTGCTTGTGATCACATACGCGATTGGGTTCTTGGAACTCCCAAGGTTGAATCTCCTCCTCCAAAATAGCTTTTGTTTCTGCTGCCCTTAATAGCTTCTGCTATTCTGCATAAAATTTCTTATGCTCATGGATTGGTGTCCTCTGCACGCTTTGCTCAGGGAGCATGGGTCTCTATGGGAGTGTACTCAGATGGTTCTTATGGGATCCAACCAGGCATCATCTACTCTTTTCCTGTTACCTGTGAGAAAGGGGAGTGGTCCATTGTGCAGGGTAAGTTCTCTCTGTCATACAAAATGTTTAAAAGTTGTAAGATGCCATGAGAATCTCAGGAATGTTCTCTACGAATAGTTTTTGAAAATAGTTTTTAAAAACAGTTTTTCTCAAATAAAAATTTGGAAACATAGAATGTTTTTAGTCGATTTTATATGTTTCCAAATATTTTTGAAGTAACTTTTATATATGATGCTTTATTTATATGATTCTTTGTATTTGTATAATTATTTCTTAAAAGAGCCACCAAAATATAAGTGAAAATAACTAAAATATATTCTTAAAAGACACCTTTTGTTTCCAAACAAGTTTTTAAAAAACCGTTTTCTATCAAAATGTTACTAAACGTGTTTTCAAGTCATGAAAATAATTTCCATTTGGAAAAATAGAGAACTGTTTTTAACAAAAGCTCCCAAACAAGCTCTTACTCACTCTGAAAGCTCGAAAACTCTACATTATGGTAATTTGAAATGACTCCCATGCACATAGAATCCAGCCATGAAAATCATGGATATTGACATGATTATGAAAATATCCATATCTTATGCTAGAACATCTGCAGTTCTATTTCCATGTGTAGGAAATAAAATTCAATGCCATATCAAATGAAATTTGTTTATTGCAATGGCAGGGCTGAAGATCGATGAATTTTCAAGAGGAAAGATGGATGCCACAGCCAAAGAGCTCATGGAGGAGAAAGCATTGGCCTATTCATGCCTCAACTGAAAATGCCTTAATGCTTCCAAGGCAAAAAAAATAAAAAAAATAAAAGAGGAGATTCAATACAAATCAATAAACCGAAATAAATAAATAAATAAGAAAAGTTTAGTATGTAATGAATAAGCATCCACCATTTTTAAGTGCTGTGATTAGGGCCTTCTTATGTTATGGGTTGGATTCTAGGCCTGCTATGCTTGATTTGGTATGAATATGATGGTTTGAATATGCATATTACTAGTTACTTGGATGGCTTGCTATTAGGGTACTCTTTTTGAAGGAAATAAGGCTTTGGATTACCTTTTAAAATGCCCCAAACTAGAGTGGTTGTTTCACCACCAAGTCGTAAATGAAACTGCAAAAATTTGAGAGCTATTCTATTTCTACAATACAAATGTCTTAACCTTTTTTTTTTTTTTTTTTTTATAAAAATAAAAAATAAAAAAGATGAAATTTAAGAGAAAGAGAGAAAACTTTCTTTCAACTTTTCTCATAGGGAGAGTGAGAGAATTTTTTTTTTCATGATCATATAGTGGTAATTTCTAGGAGTTAAAATTGCACTTAAACTATTTCTTTCATTTCTCATTTTGTTGGATTGAGTCGTGTCACCAATATTATTTGATTCCAAATTCAAAGCAATGCCTATTGTACTTTCTTCTAATTCTACTAATTCACCTATCATTACTTTATCAAGCAATGTCATTGCTTACTTGAAGTACGGAACTAGTATTTACAATCTTTACTTTACTTTTTTATTATATTGTTCAATGCGCTCATGGATAATATTACTAATTTCGTCGAAAAAAAAATAATGTCTACGTTAAGGGCTAATAAGTTATTTCTTATTTCTTTCATCGACCCAAACATGTTAATATTAGCACTAATAGTACATAAATATAATTCCTTGTTCAAACAACTATTGATAGTTCCTAGAAATCCTTGTTAGGCTTGTTGCAAAACCCGTTGTCGGACTTGATTTTGATTAATCGCTCTTTGTTGTTCAAAATGAATGATTTCATCTTTGTAATTTTCTAATTATTCAAAAGTATTATAAGTTGAATCAATCAAATTCAAATTTTCTCATTCTATCTCATGGTATCCATTTAATAAATTTCTTTGTTGTTCCTAAGAAATGGTTTCATTCATTTTGCCAAACCCAAACCCAACTCCAACGCTTTTCAACATATATGCTTCAATTTTTGGATTGTTTTGCACCATTTTGATTTAAAATATGAGCTTTTACAAATTGTTTTGTAAAATTTATTTTAAATTTATTTCAATATATATTCCTCGAGGACACAATATATTTTAAATAGTTTTGATTAACTATTTATAAGATTTTTTAGGGTAAAATTAATACTCATAGAGACTTATATTGAAAATTTTAAAACTATTTAAAAAAATTAAGGTCCTTAATTTTAAATTTTTGAAAGTTATTTTTAAAGATATAATTAAATTTATATTTTTTTTATAAAATATAAATTGATATGAAATAAACAATGGTTAAAAAATAGTTGTTGCATTTATATGAAATAAAAAATAATATTTTTTTATAGTTTTAATCATAATATGTCAAATTGTGTTATTAAATAACGATTTAATTGGTTCACTTAAACAATATGTTCTTATCTTTATAAAATATTGTATATAATATTTATAAATTTTAAAAAATGAATCATTTGAAGACTCTAGAGAAAAACTCTCAAGGAAAACTTTTTTTTTCCATCAATTGCCTGAGCTATAAGAAATTATGGGTGCTTATGTTTTGAGTGTTCCAATTTTAAGCATTAAATTCAAAACAAGTCAATTTAAAAGTTTGTGGGAAAGTAATTTTAAAAAGTGTTTTTAACTCAATAAAAGTGTATTAGAAACAAAAATGTTTGATAAAATTTAGGAAATATTTTTAAAAATATAAAAAATTACTCTACCGTTATAAAATCAGTTGAAGTGTTTCTTAAAGAAATATTTGTAGGTGATTATTTTAAAAACACTTTTATCAAAAACACTATTTAACTTAAATTTAAAGTGTGTTTTGGAGTAACTTTAGAAAATGTTTCTAACATTTTTAATAAATGATAAAAATATTTAAATATTAGAAAGATTAAAATTAAAAGGATAAATATAAAAAATTTAAAAATGAAGTGATAATAATTTTTTAGAAGTAATAATAATTTTTTAGAATATAATTAATGAGATGAATCATAATATACTTAATATTAAAATTACAACTTATTTAATTCAATAATGTGAAATAAATTATGGTACATATATGATTTTTTAATATTTATATTTTTTATATTTAATTATTATATAAATAATATAAAAAAGACTTATTAAAAAATTATATATTGATTTTTATATTTTTATTAATCTATTAAATATAATTTAAAATAAAATAATTAGAATTAGGTTTTTTTTTTAATGATGAACCTTAACAAATTTAAATTGAACATATATTATCAAAGAGCATGCTCCAATGGTAGTCAGGGATTGAACCCATGCAAAGGGTTTGCAATTTCGATGAAATATCACCGATATTTCAGACACTGGTTTTAATTTAATCAAAATAAAAAACGATAATTAATAATTAATAATTAATAATTAATAATTATTTATATGGAGAGGAAAATTGTTCTCCTGATTTGTTTCCTTTTTTTATCTTTACTAAATCTAAAAATCAAAAGGCCACCCACTTCTCTCACTCGAGGCATCAAGAAGCCCTTTTCTGAACTTCCCCTCCAAGGCCCTATTTTCCTCTGCCACTCTCAATTCCCGCAGGTACCAATCTAATCTTTTTTTTTTTTTCTTTTCGCAACCCCCGTTTGATTCCCAAGAAAATCTACCCCCCATTTGATTTCCGGGAAAATTCATCCTCGTTTGATTTCCGAGAAAATCCATGCAAAACCGAAACCAAAAAAAATTGCTTTGTTTTTTGGGTCCCTGTGTTTGCTGGATCTGTTCTAGGGGTCTCTTTGCTTTTATGCCATTGGATTTAAATTTCACGAACCCTAAATCCACGATTTTTGAGCCAGACTGGAAAACAGAACAACCTCTTCCCTATTCCACTGCCAGCTCCACTTCTCCCCGTATCTCGCCGGCGCTGATCATCTCAGGTCAGTGAATTATTAACAAAAATATTACACAATCAATTGAAATATCACTACTGAATTATTAAAATTAAATCTGATTATTAAAATAATTTCACATGTTAAAAAATATAAATAAAGTTAATTGAGTGAATCACTCATAATAATTATACATATTATGATAAAAATATATAAAATAAAATTTTAAATTTTAAATTTTATATTTTGTATGGATAAACTCTTTTCAACAACATATCATTTTAATTTGACTTATTTTATTAAATGCTTAAACTGCGAGGCCTTGTGAGAGAGTTGCAGACAAATTAGACAAGTAAATAATACTGATCTTCTTTTTTTGTTTTAATGGATTACATCCGCCAGAGCAGTAGAAATTGAAATGGGTATTACACAAGATCTCCTCAAGGCTGTTGATCAGTATCTCTTGGAGTGTTTTGAGCATCAGACCTGGTATTCAAATAGGAGAAATGGAGTCTAAACCGGAAGCTCTTGTGATTCCTCTACAGATGTGGAATTACCAGTTATGAGTGTGGCAAATGAGTTGAATATATGACTTGCTTGGTGAAGAAGATAATGATATAGTTGTCGTAAGTAGTCTCATGCCATTTTTGCTGGATGACTCATAAACCAAGTGCCGACTGGCCATCCTAATTCTAGAACTAAAATGAAGAAGAGTAAGATTGGGGCAATTGTGCCAGATAGGAGTCGAATGGACTCAATAGCCTTCGTCCCAAGCTTTTTACCAACAATAATTATTGCAACATAGATTGAAATAACAATAACAAAAATATATATTATTGCAACATAGATTGAAATAACAATAACAAAAATATATATAATCCCTTTATGTTCCTCAAGTAGGGAAATGCTGATGCCTTAATATTTCACTGAGAGGAGGACATCCAATATTGAAAGGTGGCTGAAAAAAACTTGGATCTCAACGGATTCACTTGATCCTTGTTCTTGCTTACTGTGATGCCAAGAAAATGAAATTACTTTGAGTGTTTAATCAACAAGTAATTACTGAAATTCAATAATAAAAGCTTTCTCAATAATGAGAGCATGCCAAGAAATGAAATTACTTTGAGTGTTTAATCAACAAGTAATTACTGAAATTCAATAATAAAAGCTTTCTCAATAATGAGAGCATATCGTTGTCTGTCCATGAAGCGTAGACTGCTGCTCTTCCCTCCATCCACCAACTCCAAATTGGCTTCTTCTCCCAATCGCACACTGCATTCCCCTCCCTCCCATCCCTTCAGCTTCAAAGTAAGAGCAACAGCGTCTACAATATCTGCCATGGCCACACAACCACGGTATGCCGCCTTTTTTCATGTCCTGTTATTTTATGGTTGCCTAATCATGCCATACACATGATTCCTACTTCATACACATGATTCCTACTTTCTTCCCCATCATTTTCTTGTATCAAAAGCCCCAACGGCTTTTGCCTCATGCCCTTTCTCCATTTTGTTACTCTATTCATCTCCATTCTGTTTTCGATATTCTTTTTACCTTACTCAACCCATTTGTTTAATTCAATATACTCATTTTAAATTATTTCCTTCAACTTTTATGTTTCACTAATTTTCACCACAAGTATTCATCAATCAAATTTAACCTGTGTGCCTTCATTTAATATATACTCATTTGAAAATATATGCCGAATTTTATATACATTGGGTTTATGCCAGTCGATGCCATCCACACTTTTTCGGAATTTTATATATGCCGAATTTTATATACATTTAGTCGGAGAGAGGAGGCTTACATTTAGTCGTCTACTCTTTTAGAGATGTGAGACTTTCAATCCATGGGACACGGAACATATATCCATATGTTGTGTGAAAGTAATTTTAAAAAGTGTTTTTCACTCAAAAAAGTGTTTTAGAAAAAAAAATGTTTGGTAAAATTTAGAAAATATTTTTAAAAATATAAAAAATTACTCCAAGTATTAGAAAATCACTCGAAATGTTTCTTAAAGAAATATTTGTAGGTGATTTTTCTGAAAACACTTTCACTAAAAACACCATTTAACATAAATTTAGTGTGCAGTGACGATTTTAGGAAGTATTTTTAACTTTTTTTTTATACTTGAAAGATAAAAATTTTAAAGTATAAGAAAGTCTAAAAATACTTTTTAAAATCATTGTTAAATGAACTTTTAGAGTATTTTGGAGTGATTTTACAAAACGTTTATAGTATTTTTAACACTTAAATGATAAATTTTTTTAAAGTATTAGAAATATTTAAATTAAAATAATAAATATAAAAAAATTTAAAAGTGAAGTGATAGTAATTTTTTAGAATATGATTAATAAGATGAATTATAATACATTTAATATTAAAATTATAATTTATTTAATTGAAATAAATTATGATACATATATTTTTTTTTAATATTTACATTTTCTATATTTAATTATTATATAAATAATATAAAAAAGATTTATTAAAAAAAATTATATATTGATTTTTATATTTTTATTAATCTATTAAATATAATTTAAAATAAAATAATTAGAATTAGATTTTTTTTTAATGACGAACCTTAACAAATTTAAATTGAACATATATTATCAAAGAGCATGATACTCCAATGGTAGTCAGGGATTGAACCCATGCAAAGGGTTTGCAATTTCAATGAAATATCACCGATATTTCAGACACTGGTTTTGATTTAATCAAAATAAAAATGGATAATTAATAATTGTTTAGGGAAAACTGTGTTTTGGGCCGCCCATTTGGGCCTAATAGCTTTTTCATAACCCAACTTTCCATAACTCAAAATATGTCTACCGTTGCCCAAAAAAAATCCCTTTCATGCACTATCCACTGTTTTATAATTTCATTTCCAAAATTACCCCTCCAGCCTTCCATGTCAGCAGCCATCTCCCTCTCCATGTCACCACGGGAAGTTGTGCTTTTAAGCACTCATGGTTATCCCTTGACCTTCAAGGCCATGGCCAATCAGAAGGCCTCAAGGCCTACGTCCCCAACATCGATCTTGTGGTTGAAGATTGCGTCTCCTTCTTCAATTCAATCAAACAGGACGTTTCCTTCCATGGATTGCCCTCAATTTTGTACGGGGAGTCGATGGGTGGCGCTATCTGTCTGCTGATTCATTTATCAAACCCTAATTCATTTCAAGGCGCTATTCTGGTGGCACCCATGTGTAAAATCTCAGACAATGTCAGACCCAGATGGCCAATTCCTCAAATCCTCACATTTCTTGCCAGATTCTTTCCCACCTTGCCGATTGTACCGACCCCAGATATCTTGGACAAGTCTGTGAAAGTTCCTGAAAAGAAAATTATTGCAGCAATGAATCCTCTGAGATATAAGGGGAAACCAAGATTGGGTACTGTTGTTGAGCTTCTGAGGATTACTGACTACTTGAGTCAAAAACTGGGTGAGGTGAAACTTCCATTTATTGTGCTTCATGGCAGTGCAGATGCTGTGACCGATCCGGATGTGAGCAGAGCTCTGTATGAAGAGGCCAAAAGTGAAGATAAGACTATAAAGATTTACTACGGGATGATGCATTCTTTGCTGTTTGGAGAGACCGATGAGAATGTTGATATTGTTCGTCGTGAAATTCTGTCATGGTTGAATGACAGATTTTGAATTTTTAGAAGCTCTGCATGACGCCATATATTTATCATCCATTTACATTCTGAGTCGAATTTCAAGCTTTAATATTAAGTTTTATATTTATCATCCATTATATTTCGGAGTGAAACTTCAATCTTTCTAAGATTCACTCATCTGCATAAGACTATGTTATTAGCATTGATGACAAACAATGCAGAGAACCGTGTGAGAAATCTTACAGAGTTCCAGTTGTATGCTTGCCCAATTCCAGCTAAATCAGTTTTGGAGGTTTTTGTGGTTTATGTTTTTCTAGAAGAATGATAAGAAAGCCCCCTAGAATTTCCAGGAAATTGCGAGGGAATGCAATGTACAGTGGTTGTGGGCATGCATGGTCCTGGAATGAGGCAAAAATGTTGGAAAAACTTGATGATAGTGAAACCAAATGGGATTATTCTGTGCTCATACAAGGAAGTGGTGTAGGATTGAGTGGATTAACCTAGTTATTGAAGTGTGATTTTATTCAGGTATATTTGACACTTTCTTCTCCATATATTCAGGTGCTATGACTCTTATGACTCTTAAATCTTAATACCATTAAAAGGCCTACTACAATGACTTCCCCGTAATACTTTGGTTAATTAACCCTCGAGGTTGTAAAGTGAAAGAGAGAAAAAAAAAACATTAAATACAATTAGAATGATTACTAGGATGCCTGTTCGCATAAGGTAAACTTGAACTCAACCTCTCCCAAACCTCGGGTCTTCCTTTGTGACCCTTAGACAATCCTATCATGTGGTTCTCTTCATTCCTCAAGTAGTCCACTAATGGTTTCTTGGTACTATAGTGTAGGTACTACCTTAAGGGACCTTAGGTACTATCTTAGTGGCCTTTAGGTACTACCTTAAGGCACCCTAGGTAATACCTTAAAATTAACTTGAACTCAACCTCTCCCAAGCCTCGGGTCTTCCTTGGTGACCCTTAGACCATCCAATTATGTGGTTCTCTTCAGTGTTGAAGTGATCCACCAATGGTTTCTTGGGACTGTAGCTTAGGTACTACCTTAAGGGCCCTTAGGTACTACTTTAGTGGCCTTGAGGTACTACCTTAAGGGACCCTAGGTACTACCTTAAGATAAACTTGAACTCAACCACTCCAAAGCCTCGAGTCTTCCTTGGTGACCCTTAGACCATCCAATTATGCGGTTCTCTTCATTCCTCAAGTGCTCCACCAATGGTTTCTTGGGACTGTAGCTTAGGTACTACCTTAAGGGCCCTTAGGTACTACCTTAGTGGCCTTGAGGTACTACCTTAAGGGACCCTAGGTACTACCTTAAGGTAAACTTGAACTCAACCACTCCAAAGCCTCGAGTCTTCCTTGGTGACCCTTAGACCATCCAATTATGTGGTTCTCTTCATTCCTCAAGTGCTCCACCAATGGTTTCTTGGGACTGTAGCTTAGGTACTACCTTAAGGGCCCTTAGGTACTACCTTAGTGGCCTTGAGGTACTACCTTAAGGGACCCTAGGTACTACCTTAAGGTAAACTTGAACTCAACCACTCCAAAGCCTCGCGTCTTCCTTGGTGACCCTTAGACCATCCAATTATGTGGTTCTCTTCATTCCTCAAGTGCTCCACCAATGGTTTCTTGGGACTGTAGCTTAGGTACTACCTTAGTGGCCTTGAGGTACTACCTTAAGGGACCCTAGGTACTACCTTAAGGTAAACTTGAACTCAACCACTCCAAAGCCTCGAGTCTTCCTTGGTGACCCTTAGACCATCCAATTATGTGGTTCTCTTCATTCCTCAAGTGCTCCACCAATGGTTTCTTGGGACTGTAGTTTAGGTACTACCTTAAGGGCCCTTAGGTACTACCTTAGTGGCCTT